>NC_052150.1:180346536-180646536 GCF_902713615.1 Scyliorhinus canicula | reverse complement strand
TTTCTTACACTTTCTGTAGACTATACATTGTCCTTCTAATGAAACAAAACGAGGAAAGGAAGGGAAACAAAATGGAACACAGATTATGGTCTGAATTTGTTGAACACAGTGTTGAGTCTGAAAGGCTGTTAAGTGCCGAAAGGAAAGATGGGGTACTGCTCCTCAAACTTATATTGAGCCTTAGTGGAACAGTGCAGTTGGGACAATTATCTACATAACATTTAACGGATATATTATTTTCAATACCGCTCTTGAACAGAATGTAACTTACAATGTTTTACAAATTGAATCCCATAGCCATTGTTTCCACTTTTAACAATTATTTTCTATTTTCTTAGCTGGCAAAGATAAAACGCATTTCCTATTTACATCCATAAGGAATAGAATGAAACCAAATGTACGAGAATACCAATCAGGGAGGTTAAGCATATAGAGAATTACAAGGTTCATGGATCACCTGAGAATGGGAATTTAAGTGCACATTGCTCCAGGTCATATTGAGGACGGCACGGTAGCACAGTGGTTAGCAGTGTTGCTTCACAGCGCCAGGGACCCGGTTCAATTCCCAGCTTGGGTCACTTGTTCTCACTGTGTCTCCATGGGTTTCCTCTGGGTGCTCTGGTTTCCTCCCACAAGTCCCGAAAGACGTGCTGTTAGGTGAATTGGACATTCTGAATTCTCCCTCTGTGTACCCGAACAAGCGCCAGAGTGTGGCGACTAGGGGATTTTCACAGTAACTTCATTGCAGTGTTAATGTAAGCCTACTTGTGACATTAATAGAGGTTATATTATACTTATTAATATTTTATTTTCCTTCAAGGTACTGGGCAAAATTGTCCTTTTTGTAGACTAAGGGACTAATATAACGGGAGAAGCAAGAAGTAAGTGGGAATTGCCGGATGCTTCCCGACGGCCGACCAGCTGAGACTGCGATTGGTATCTAATGTCATTTAGGGTTGTCATTGGGCAGCATGGTAGCATGGTGGTTAGCATAAATGCTTCACAGCTCCAGGGTCCCAGGTTCGATTCCCGGCTGGGTCACTGTCTGTGCGGAGTCTGCACGTCCTCCCCGGGTCTGCGTGGGTTTCCTCCGGGTGCTCCGGTTTCCTCCCACAGTCCAAAGATGTGCGGGTTAGGTGGATTGGCCATGCTAAATTGCCCGTAGTGTCCTAAAAATAAGGTTAATGGGGGTTGTTGTGTTACTGGTATAGGGTGGATACGTGGGTTTGAATAGGGTTATCATTGCTCGGCACAACATCGAGGGCCGAAGGGCCTGTTCTGTGCTGTACTGTTCTAAAGGACGGGTAATGATGCTCCATGGGCTTCACGGCAGAAATGGCTGCATCGCCATTTGCCCGGACCGCGTCCAAAGAGCTCCGCACTAAAAAGGGGAGGAGCTCTTAAACCGCTCCCTCCAAGCAAACTCCAGACTACACATAGCCATGCCACCAAGGAGACCTGCACCATGATTCAGAGATAATAATAATAATCTTTAATCCACCCTGAAGAAACCCAGACAGACCCAGATGCCAACATGGCCAGGTTCCGGCAAGCAGTAGGGGCACGACGGGACACCCTGATCCCCCTGAGCCCGGTGTTCCAGGACCCAAGCATCCTCAAAATAATTGTCCTTCTTTTCGGCTACAGAAAAGGAAGAAAACAGCAACAGCAGCCTCCAGGCACCTGCAGCCACCAGCAGCAACAAGCAGCAAACACAACCTGCAGCTGTGAAGTCGTCATGGAACTAACAATGCCAATTCCTTAGTTGCAATAGTCTTCAGCTGTGCAACCAGCGGCCGCCATGGTGGGTGGGATTAAAGTGGCCGTCATCATATTACCACGGACAGGATTCTGTCCTGCGGGTGTTCGGTGGCATTGACGGGCAGAAGCTGGAGTTGGCCCTGATATGGGTATACACAATCCAGGGCGTGGCATTTTGGACCCAAAGACACCAAAGCCCTTTCCGCCCAGCCCAGGGACGATGCCCCCACCGATGGCACCCAGTAACCCCCAGCCAAGCCTATTCCCTCCCCCCACCCCGGGCACTGGGGCAGCAGCTCCAGACCTCCGTGCTGATTGCCCGATTTAAAAGTTGGCTACTCATCTTCTCCGCTCCCCACAGTAGCCATTTCGCTAGCTTCACGTTTATAAATATGTGTGCTAAGGAGCGTCCGCGCGACCGCGCAACCACTCGCTGGGAGCCGGTGAGATCACAGGAGGCAGTTCAATAGGGGGTCCATCCCATTAGTGATATAGAAATTGGCTTTAATTGATGATTATTGGTTTCTTGCCACTTCGAGGCAGGATCCGGAACCTACGAACAGCATTGGACTGGTTAGATCGGGAACCAATCGCCGCCCAACGCAGATCCCGATTTCAGGCTCTCCCGCGATCTAACCAGCTCGCAAGGACCCACGCCATATGCAATGCGGCTGTTAGATCACGCCCTAAGTGTCGATTCCAGGACCAAAATGCATCCGGTTTGTGTTCCCATTGGCAGCTCTAGAGCAATTCAGGACATGTTAATGGGCCAGCACTCTGCTGGCACGAATCCCATGCAATTCCCGGCACAGTGGGCATTCTAACTGCTGGGGCTGGAGTTAGCGTCAGAGTGCCTGGCAGCTGGAACTGTTTTTCAGCGCTCCACTTACCACACCTCACTGCAGCCCCCAAGGTGGCTCACAGAAGTCTTGCTTCCCAAAGTCTGAAGTGCGAGGTGGACACACAGCTCCGTACCAGTGAGGAGCGGAGGGACACCCTCTTCCCCAGTGTGGACCACAGACTCAAGGCTGCCCTCCTGAACAATGCCTGGGAGATGTTGGCAGAGGCGGTCAGCGCTGCCTGTCTCACCAGGAGGAGACAGCTGGTGATCCGGGGGTGTGGGGGTCACTGGTGAGTCCTCTGCCCTGAGTGGGGGAGAGAACCAGGGAGGGTTCCAAAGGCTGCGGTGGAGGTGCCTTCTTGTTGTGGTGAGCTCTGCCAATCCCCTGCTTCCTCTGCAAATGGGCAGTGCTGTTGAGGAGTGCCAACACCTGGTGGACCCCTGATTGAGCTTGGCCCTTGATAATACTGCTGAGGTATGAGGGTGTCCAGAGGGAAGGCCTGGATGAGCTTGTGGTGAATGTACATTATATAATTCACACTACATAGTATTGCGTTCATACTGTATAGCATTGTGTCCTTGTGGGCTCTGTCTGTGAGCCGTTGCGCGGCTCTGCCCACAGGGGGAGATGAGGAGCTTGTACAGGGCTCCACCCTCGGCTCTGCCCATGGCCCCTCCCACTACCAGAAGTATAAAGTGCTGCAGCCTTGTGAGTCTGCCCTCAGTTCTTCTGGTCGCAGGCAGGCTCAGTTGTAAGTCTATTAAAACCACAGTTTACTTCCTATCGTGTCTCGAGTGAATTGATGGTCACATCAGGGCTCTCACTTGATCAGAGGCCTTCTGAGCATTCAAAGGACACAGGCAGCACTCAGCAGTGTGAGTAGACAGGAGCCTGTAAGTAGCACCAAAGGGGTTTGTTTAAAAGACAGACTGCAGCAATGGCGGTCTGAACCAGGCCACCCCAATCCCGAGGAGGATAACCCAAGCCCATGAACCTGGCACAAAGTCACTACCTGCTACTGCCCCGGCCCGGGCAGCCACCCCCAGCAGCCAACAGTTTTCAACGGTTTTTCAGTGTCTTTTACTCTCCCACTCCCCCTCCGCAGCCATAGCACCCAGTCCACATTTGTAAATACTTGTAATAATTCATGGCAGCGAGACATCTATTTGGGAGGGGCGGAGCATCACAGCACGTCAGAGCATACCGTGTCCAGCCAATGACGGCTCAGCATGCCGCAGCTGGCACAGGCACAAATTTCGTTATCGCCATCGGCGAGGGGCCGGCGCATGGCACCCGAATTGGCACCAGCCGCAGACCTCGGGTTTGACCAGACACACAGGGCGAAATTCTCCGCACCCGCGGAAAGTCGGCAAACCGTCGTAAAAATCGGGACCGTTTTACGACGGTCGCGAAGGCTTCATTTCCCGACGGATTCACTTCCTGGAAATGGGCTAGTAGCGCGGCCGCGTCAATTACGTGCGTGATGACGACGGAACGCGACGACGACACGAACCCGCCCATGTGACGCCGCCCGACGCCGTAAAAAGGCGCGGGCGACCACAGAATCTGTCGGGCAGGATGTCGGAGCCTAGGCGAGCTGCTCCTCGCTTTATAGATGCAGACGTCGAGGCGCTGCTCGATGCCGTGGAGCAGAGGAGGGGCATCATCCGCCCGCGGAGAGGGCATCGCCAACCTGCCAGCACGGTACGCCAGGCCTGGCGTGACGTGGCTGCTGCCGTCAGTGCTGTGGGGCAGACCCCTCGCTCAGCAGAGCAATGTCGAAAGAAGCTACACGACCTCACCAGGTCTGCCAGGGTAAGTGCCATGAGGGTGCCCCCTAGTCACAACCATCCCTCCCCCTTAACTGCCCGGGGGGGGGGAGAGGGATTGGGGCAGAGTTATTTGAGGGTGGTTCACAAAGTTGTCACAGACCCAGCGCTCTGGCCCCGAGGAGAGATGCAATAATCTGATGACAACTTGCCCCCCCCAAACTGTGCCAGTATCTGAACGGACTGCTGATACCTACCGTTTTGTAATGATCTACCTATGTTCCCTCCCCCAACAGGCCAAGGCCGGTCATAACCACCGTGAGCGGCACAAGACTGGAGGGGGTTCGCCCAACATGCACCCCCTCAGCACCTTTGAACAGAGGGCACTGGACCTTGTTGGGGGGTCTGCCAGCCGCGATATCGCGCAATGCGAGGTTGGCGGAACTGCAGCAAGTGAGACAACCCTCCCTGACAAACACCCCCCCCCTCCCCCATCCTCTGTCCCTTCACACACCCTGCCCACTGGGACACCTCCCCCATCCTCTGTCCCTTCACACACCCTGCCCACTGGGACACCTCCCCCATCCTCTGTCCCTTCACACACCCTGCCCACTGGGACACCTCCCCCATCCTCTGTCCCTTCACACACCCTGCCCACTGGGACACCTCCCCCATCCTCTGTCCCTTCACACACCCTGCCCACTGGGTCACCTCCCCCATCCTCTGTCCCTTCACACACCCTGCCCACTGGGACACCTCCCCCATCCTCTGTCCCTTCATACACCCTGCCCACTGGGACACCTCCCCCATCCTCTGTCCCTTCACACACCCTGCCCACTGGGACACCTCCCCCATCCTCTGTCCCTTCACACACCCTGCCCACTGGGACCGTCCAGTGGCCTGCCGAGCAAATCGAAATAACCCGTCTCATTCTCTTCTCTAGGACGTGATGCCGAACGACCAGGGCCGTCTGGCTGCAGACGGAGATAGGAATCTGCCGCCACCTCACCCGGGGCCTCACAACAGAGGGTGCCCGATCAGCGGGCAGCCCTATCCGCCCCAACCCAATCTGCGGACCAGGACGCACAGAGGGTTCAAAGTCCACCACCACCACCAGCAATGGCCAGGGACAACCCTCCTGTCGCTGAGCAGCCCCACACCATGGACGAGGACCTAAGCATTGAGAGCGTCGGGCTTGCGGCACTGCTTTCTCCCACCACATCCATCATCCCAGAGATACACACCCCGGCGGGCCTATTTAGTGATGAGTCTCCTGGGGCACAGTCTGGTTGGCACATCACAGATGAGCAGGTACAGCAGGTGGAGGTCGGAGCAACAGAGGGCCCGGACTCGCGGAGGCCAGACCAGGCCCAGGATGCAGCTGGCTCCCAGACGTTTTCGGAGTTCCTGGAGTTTATCAACCCACCCGCACAGCCGATGCCTCAGGAAACCCAGGGAAACAATGACGGGATGAGGGCTTCCTTCCAGACTCTGCAGACGCTGTTAGAGGAGTCGAACCGCGTCCAAGAGCAGGAAGTGGTGCCGCTCATGGCAGAGACCCAGGCCGACACCGCACGGGTGGCATCCGCGGTGGAGGCAATGGGTCAGGTTATGCAAGACGTTGGGGTTAATGTGCACGCGTCATCCTCGGCCCTGGACAGGGTTGCCCTCTCACAGGCAGCAATGTGCCAGAGCCAAACCGACATTGCCGGCGCCCTGCGGGCCATGGCCGAGTCTCAGCAGGTCATTGGCCAGTCGCAGCACGCCATGGTACAGTCCCAGCAGTCGATAGCACAGTCCCAGCAGTCGCTGGCACAGTCCCAGCAGTCGCTGGCACAGTCCCAGCTGTCAGTCGCGGAGACCATCAACCGCCTGACACATGTGCTGGATGGCGTCGTGCACACACAGGTTGAGATCGCACAGTCCCTGGCGGGAATGTCTAACTCCCTGGACTCCGTCTCTGCAAACCTTCGGATCCTGGTGGATACCGTTGCAGGCCTCCAGGACTGGCAGCGCCAGGTGTCGGTGGTGCGACGGGGAACCTCCCCGCTCGCACCTCTGTCCCAAAGTGAGGCCCGGGGGCCACCGGGCTCCCCGAGGGAGGAGGAGGTTTCGGGGCCCGTCCCATTAACTCCATCACGGGACGTCCCGGAATTCTCGGCCTCCCCCCGTCCCATCCCTGGTGCATCGGGTGGGCAGCAGGCAGAGCAGGGTGGCACAATGTCACCCGAGACGCCCGCAGAGCAGCCTGGCCCATCAAGGCCGGGTCGCCCCAGGAAACGCTTGGCCAAGGAGAAACGAGTCGAGGGGGGCGATTCGCAGCAATCCTCCTCCACTCCTGCTGTATCATCTGGGGATTCACTTAGACGTAGTGGTAGGGCCCGTAAGGCAACTAAGATAGACACTGAGTAAGTTGGCACGGGTGAAGGGCACAGTTTAGTTGTAGGGGCTAGGGCACCTGTAAATAATTGTTAATATTAAACGCACTGTTCCACCTTACTTGTAATACCGTGTGATTGTTCCACAGCCACAGGAATCGTGATGGTGACCGAGTGTCGCTGGGGGTGACGGATGGTGAAACCTCGGTGCCGGGTGTGCAGTCCCTGCCCCTACCCCCCTCCCACAGCTAGCCCACGCGGGCACGTGATGGAGTGTCAGTGACGAACTCAGCGGCCACCAAGGTGGATGGTTCAGCTATTGCCATGGGTCAGACTCTCTCTAACGATTCTGAGCTCACAGCTCTGCGCAGAGCGGGCTGTCATCATTCCACATGGCACTGATCACACCCGCTGACACAGCCATCAATGTTGTGCCATTCCGTCTGTACCCAGTGATAAGCGTCATGTCGAAGTGGAGCAGTGTACACTGAGGGGGGGGGGTTGTGGTGGTGGCAGTTGTGTGGTGACCCTCTGCATGACTAGCGATGCAGGTGGTGGTTTGGTGTTCATCGGGGACGTCACATGCGATGCGTGAACCGTGCTGCCACCATGGCGTTGCGTGCCCGCCGTCCTTGCCGGGTCCGTCGTGCCGCCTCCTGGACATCACCAGCACCTGGGTCGTGTCTGCGTGCTGCGCCCGCCACTCCGCCAGCGTCCTCCTCCTCCTCCTCCTCCTCCTCCTCCTCCTCCTCTTCCTCCTCCTCCTCTGTGCTGGCACCACTGCCACTAGCTTCTCCCTCCGCCTCCTGCAACAGGTCATCTCCCCTCTGCATCGCGATGTTGTGCAGCGCACAGCAGACCACTACAATGCGAGCGACCCTGTCGGCCTGGTACTGCAGGGCCCCTCCGGAGCGGTCCAGGCACCTGAATCTCATCTTCAGGAGGCCAAGGCAGCGCTCCACCACACCTCTGGTTGCTGCATGGGCCTCGTTGTATCGTGTTTCCGCATTGGTCTGAGGCCTCCGTATAGGCGTCATCAGCCAAGACCTCAGCGGATAACCCCTGTCACCTAGCAACCAGCCCCTCAGCCGGGGGGGACGTCCCTCAAACATCGCAGGGATGAACGACTGCGCTAGTATGTAGGAGTCATGCACACTCCCTGGGAACCTTGCACAGACGTTCATGAACCTCATGTGGGGGTCGCATACCACCTGGACATTAATGGAGTATGTCCCCCTCCTGTTTGTGAACACTTCCTTGTCCACAGCAGGCGGGCGCATGGGGACGTGAACACAGTCGATTGACCCCTGAACCCTCGGTATCCCGGCCACACTGGCAAATCCACGGGCTCGTGAGTCTTGACTTGCTCGGTCCTCGGGAAAGGTGATGTAGCGATCGGCGATGGCATAGAGGGCGTCGGTCACATCCCGGATGCACCTGTGCACCGATGACTGGGAGATCCCAGAGACGTCCCCTCTCGGAGACTGGAAGGAGCCGGTAGCATAGAAGTTCAGAGCGACCGTCACCTTGATGGCTACCGGGATCGCGTGTCCTCCCCCCGTTCCACGTGGGGCGAGGTGCGACAGGAGTTCGCAGATATGTATCACCGTCTGCCTACTCAGCCGGAGTCTCCTCCTGCAGATGATGTCCGGCATTGTTAGGAAAGAGACCCGGACACGGTACACCCTCGGCTTTGGTCGTCGCCTCTGACGCCGTGGCTGCACCCTCACTCTCTCCTCTTCCTCCTCCTCCTCCTCCTCCTCCTCCTCCTCCCCCCCCCCCCCCCCCCCCATGCTGCTCGACGACTGGCAACTCCTCGGCCCTTCCCTCTGCTGCTGCAGCTGGCCCTGCAGCCACTGCGGGTTGTGGGTGTGGATGCTGCTGCATCTCCAAATCCAGTAGAGCGGCCCCAACCACTGCGCAGAACATAGCCGTTCTGTTCCCATGCATCGTGCTAACCTACAGAAGGGTGGTGGGAGGCAGAGAAACGGGACATGTTAGACGGAGGTTAGTCGACACCTCGGCATCGCCAGCCATGGGATACCAGTGTGTCCCGGTGGCCTGGTCGCGCTGCTGACACGCGGTCAGCCTAACCCCTGGTCACTTTCTGCATCCAACGGCCAGTAAACTATGGCCTCCTCACGGGTGCGTCAGTGGCCTGTGGCCGGAAGCCACAGGGGAACCAGCGGCCGTGTCCTCGTCACCTGCACACCATGGCATGGTGGCAGACATTTTGTTACGGGCTTGGACGGCTCACTCTCTACCTAACACCCCCCCCTCCGTCGCCCCCCACTGCCCCCTCCGTCGCCCCCCACTGCCCCCTCCGTCTCCCCCACTGCCTCCCCCGTCTCCCCCACTGCCTCCCCCGTCTCCCCCACTGCCTCCCCCGTCTCCCCCACTGCCTCCCCCGTCTCCCCCCCACTGCCCCCTCCATCTCCCCCACTGCCCCCTCCGTCTCCCCCACTGCCTCCCCCGTCTCCCCCACTGCCTCCCCCGTCTCCCCCCCACTGCCCCCTCCATCTCCCCCACTGCCCCCTCCGTCTCCCCCACTGCCTCCCCCGTCGCCCCCACTGCCTCCCCCGTCGCCCCCACTGCCCCCCCCGTCTCCCCCCCACTGCCCCCGTTCTGGACCCCCTCCCGTTCCCAGGGATGCCTTCCCCGTTGTGGCCAGACTCGAGCGGTGCGCTGAACGGTGCGCTGAGCGGTGCGCAGAGTGGTGCCCTGACCTCCTCCAAGCTGTCGTCAGCCAGGCCGACTGGTTGACGAATTTAAAAAGCAGGTGTGTTTCACGACGTCCAAACAGGGCGCCATGACGTCGGGACTTCGGCCCATATTGGGCCGGTGAATAGCGGGGGGGCTCTCAGTGGCGATTCTGGTCGTGTCAGGGGCGGGAAGGAGGCGTCTGTCGGGAAACGCGACTCCGACAATTTGCGGGGTTCGGAGAATAGCGGGAGGGCGTCGGAACAGCGTCGCCGTAAAAATTTCCGACGCCCGCTATTCTCCGAACCGTCGTGAGTCCAGAGAATCGCGCCCACAATCTCCGCCCGATCGTGGTTCGCGTTTTGCAGCATCGTGAGGCAGAGAATTCCGCCCATTATCAACTTCAAATGTGTTTTGTTGTTGTACTTAACACCATGAGGCCAAAACTAAACAGGACAGTTGATTTAAAATTATTGCACATCTATTCTGCTTAATCTCTAAACCAATATATTTAAAAGGCTCAGAAACCTGACTCCCAACTCTAAGCTTTTTTTTTAAAAGTATTTTTATTGAGTTTTTAACAATTTAAGTAACAGTCAAACAATAAAGCATGTATCAACTGATGTGTTAGGCAGGTTGGTTCGATGTGGACTGCACTTGATGCAGGGAAGTTAGAAACAGACGTCTAACACTGGAGAAGATCCAACACTGTTTTATTCAACTAAAGCAGAGGGCAGCAGAGCAGAGCTACTGATTGGCTGTTCCGGGGAGATTTGCATACGTGCAGTGCGGTCAGCCTAATTTGAAGGTGGTTTGTGAAGGGGCTGTTGTCAAGTGACAATTAAACCCGAAACACTTCCTCAGTGTTTCCCTCCCTACCCCCTACTCTAACCAAAAAAAAACCAACCGTGGTTGTCGGGAAGGTAAGTTTATCTCTTTAAAAACTTACCTTGAAGGGTGACATCACAACAAAGCAGTGACCTGATTGGCTGGCAAGGAAAGTGCTCCAATTAGCAGTTGCTGGGAGAAATTTAACTCTTTGTGTGTTGGTGAGTATTGTGATTGGTAAATAAAATCTTTATTCCTTTCACTTATTAATTATTTGATACTATATTTGTAATCAGTTAAGGTAAAGGGTAAAAATGGCAGGAGATCCCAGACCTGTGTTATGCTCCTCGTGCGCAATGTGGGAGTTCAGGGACGTGGCCGATGCCCCTCATTTCTTCATGTGCAGGAAGTGTGTCCAGCTGCAGCTCCTGTTAGACCACATGACGGCTCTGCAGCTGCGGATGGACTCACTTTGGAGCATCCGCAGATTAGGATTGGTGACGGAGACAGGGAATGGGTGACCAAAAGGCAGAGAAAGAGCAGGAAGGCAGTTCAGGTGTCCCCTGCGGTCATCTCCCTCCAAAACAGGTATACCGTTTTGGATACTGTTGGGGGAGATGACTCACCAGAGGAAGGCAGTAGTAGCCAGGCTCATGGCACCGTGGCTAGCTCTGCTGCACAGAAGGGCAGGAAAAAGACTGGTAGGGCTATAGTCATAGTGGATTCAATTGTAAGGGGAGTAGACAGGCGTTTCTGTGGTCGAAAACGAGACTCACGAATGGTATGTTGCCTCCCGGGTGCTCAGGTCAGGGATGTCTCCGATCGGCTGCAGGACATACTGAAGGGGGAGGGTGAACAGCCAGTTGTCGTGGTGCATATAGGCACCAACGATATAGGTAACAAAAGGGATGAGGTCTTACAATCAGAATTTAGGGAGTTAGGAGATAAGTTAAAAAGTAGGACCTCAAAGGTAGTAATCTCAGGATTGCTACCAGTGCCACGGGACAGTCAGAGTAGAAATTCAAGAATAGTCAGAATGAATACGTGGCTTGAGAGATGGTGCAGGAGGGAGGTGTTCCGATTTTTGGGACATTGGAACCGGTTCTGGGGTGGTGGGACCATTACAAACCGGGTGGTCTACACCTGGGCAGGACTGGATAAAGAACTGGCTGGGCAACAGGAGACAAAGAGTAGTGGTGGAAGGGAGTGCCTCAAAATGGAGAAGGTTGACTAGTGGTGTTCCACAGGGATCCGTGCTCGGACCACTGTTGTTTGTGATCTACATAAATGACCTGGAGGAAGGTATAGGTGGTCTGATTAGCAAGTTTGCAGATGATACTAAGATTGGTGGAGTTGCAGATAGCGAGGAGGACTGTCAGAGAATACAACAAAATATAGATAGGTTGGAGAGTTGGGCAGAGAAATGGCAGATGGAGTTCAATCCAGGAAAATGCAAGGTGATGCATTTTGGAAGATCAAATTCAAGAGCGGACTATACGGTCAATGGAAGGGTCTTGGGGAAAATTGATGTGCAGAGAGATCTGGGAGTTCAGGTCCATTGTACCCTGAAGGTGGCAACGCAGGTTGATAGAGTGGTAAAGAAGGCATACAGCATGCTTGCCTTCATCACACGGGTTATTGAGTACAAGAGTTGGCAGGTCATGTTACAGTTGTATAGGACTTTGGTTCGGCCACATTTGGAATACTGCGTGCAGTTCTGGTCGCCCATTACCAGAAGGATGTGGATGCCTTGGAGAGGGTGCAGAGGAGGTTCACCAGGATATTGCCTGGTATGGAGGGTGCTAGCTATGAAGAAAGGTTGAGTAGATTAGGATTGTTTTCGTTGGAAAGACGGAGGTTGAGTGGGGACCTGATTGAGGTCTACAAAATTATGAGATGCATAGACAGGGTGGATAGCAACAAGCTTTTCCCAAGAGTGGGGGTGTCAGTTACAAGGGGTCACGATTTCAAGGTGAGAGGGGGAAAGTTTAAGGGAGATGTGCGTGGAAAGTTTTTTATGCAGAGGGTGGTGGGTGCCTGGAATGCTTTACCAACGGAGGTGGTAGAGGCGGGCACGATAGCATCATTTAAGAAGCATCTAGACAGGTATATGAATGGGCGGGAACAGAGGGAAGTAGACCTTGGAAAATAGGAGACAGGTTTAGATAAAGGATCTGGATCGGCGCAGGCTGGGAGGGCCGAAGGGCCTGTTCCTGTGCTGTAATTTTCTTTGTTCTTTGTATAGAACTGCGATACATATTCAGCTGTGGGTTGACACTATACTGATCTGACTGGTGACCTTGTAGTAGCCTGACCAGACTTACTAGCTACCGCATGGTGTTTGCACTTGCTAGCTCGTGGACTCTGACTGTCTCAGTAGCTGGGTCCCGAGAGAGCGGGAAACCTAGTGGCCTCTGGCTTTATACTGGTAGTGTCCTGTCTGGTGATTGGCTGCTGTGTTCTGTGTGCTTACTGGTCATCCTGTGTGTCAATCACTGCCTGTCTGCATCTCATTATATACGTGAGTGGATATTATGACATCAGCAACCTCAACAAACCATCCCAGCCAAAAACAACACCCCCCTCCCAAACTAAATTAGTACCTCCCCCCTCCCCAACGTAGTCCACCCCAGCAGCTAACAGTGACTACATCCTGGAATTGCAATATAAACGGAAGCCATCTGAAATAGAACCAGTCAACGTAACCTTCTCGAGATGCAAAAAAACCCATCAAGCACCAGCCTTGCTGCTGCAATGGGCGCTGCCGCTTACCTCTAATTCAGCAGGGTCTGTCACCCAACCAGCAAGGAGGCAAAAGCCAATGCATCTGTCATGACACTCGTCCTCAATTCCAGCTGGTCCGGCACCCAGAATATTCCACCAATGGCTACAAATCCACATTTAAAATTGCCGATATGGTGTGAAAAAAGGCCCCCAAAAACCCACCAACTTGAGGCAGAACCGGAACATGTGCACATGGTTCATAGGACATCTCGAGCACCGCTCACACCCATCCTCAAGACCATCGAAAAGACGGCTCATTCTGGTGTTGGTGAGACGTGCCTTGAACACCACCTTGAGTCGTATCAAACTTAACCTTACTCAGAATGACGTAGCATTCAGCCGACGGAGAGCCTCACTCCACACCTTCTCCTCCAAAATGGCACCCAGCTCCTCCTCCCACCTCGCCTTCACCTGCTCCACCGAGACCTGCTCCTCCCCCATGATCCGTCCATGCTGCCCTCCTCCTCCGACCCCGCACAGAAAACAATCCTTTCCAGCAAAATGGATGGTCGAACCACCGGGAATGTCAAGAACGCTTGCCGAACCCAATCATGCAGCTGAAATTACCTGAACACATCCACCCCACCAAGGCCTGCCCCCTCTCTCAGCACCTCCCAGTCAGCAAACCATTCCTCAAAAACAGAACCTTTACCTGTTCCAGCCCCTTACCTTTCCAACACCCAAATTTCCCTGGCTGAAACAATTATTCCCACAGATAGGGGACCACCTTGACACCCCCCCCCCACCACAAGCCTGAAATTTTGGCAGAGCCACCGCCATATCTTTAACATGGAGCTAACCACCGTATCTGACAAATGCTTCATCGGAGCAAATGGCAGACTAACCTTTGCCAACGCCTCCAGGCACGACCCCATACGTGACCTCAACTCCATCCTTGTCCTGGCATCATCCTGGTCCCAGAACCAACCCATCACCTTCTCCACATTGGCCGCCCAGCATTAAAACAACAGGTTCAGCAGCATCAACCCCCCCTCCCCCCAACCTGCCTCTCTCTCTGTAAGACCCCCTTTTGTATCCGAGGCGGTCACACCCCCCTGCCCCTCCCCCCAATATCCTTGTTATAAGCCTTTCCAGCCCCTTGAAAAGGCTTTAGGCAGGTAGACCGGAAGACACTGAAACAAGACCAAGTATCTTGGCAAGATATTCATCTTAATCACCTGCACCCGGCCCGCCAGAGACAGTGGAAGGCTGTCCCGCTCTGCAAATCCGCCTTCACCCTACTCGCAAAACTAGTGTAGTTCAGCTTGTGAGGCCACACCCAGTCCTGCTCCGCCTGGACCCCCAGATAGCGAAAGCTAGTCCCGACACAGTGAAAAGGCAATCCCTTCACCCCAGCTCCCCCCCTCAAGGGACCAACTACAAAATACTCACTCTTCCCAACATTCAACTTTTACCCCGAAAAAGAACTGAACCTCTCCAATATCCCCATAATATCCCCCATCACTGTTGCCAGGTCCCTTGCATACAACAAGAGACCGTCGGCATACAAAGACACCCTGTGCTCTATTCCCCCCCCCCTCAAAATCCCACTCCACTTGTCTGAGGTCCCTCAATGTAATTTCCAATAGCGCAATCATCAATACGAACAACGGAGACATAGGACAACTCTGCCTCGTCCCTCTCTACAACCTAAAGGGCCCCAAACTCATGGTGTTAGTTCGCACACTAGCCAACAGTACTGCATACAACAGCCGCACCCACGATACAAACCCAGGCCCCAACCCAAATGTTCCCAGAACCGTAAACAAGTAACCCCATTCAACCGTATCAAAGACCTTTTCTGTGTCCAACGACACAATTATCTCTGGCTCTGGCCCCACCACCAGTGCAAGAACCACGTTGAGTAGCCACCTCAGATTAGACGACAGCTTCCTTCCCTTTCCAAAGCCCATCTGGTCCTCACCTACAACCTTTGGCAGAGACAGCTCCAATGTTAACGCCAGACCTTCACGAGGAGTTTTGCATTCACATTAAGCAGAGAAATCAGACGATGCGGCCTGCACTCCATGGGATTCGTATCTTTCTTTAGAAGGAGGGAGATAGAAGCCTGGCCCAATGTCTCCAGAAGGGAACCCCGTATTAGTGAATCATTAAACATCCCCAACACCAATGGGGCCATAAACATCTTATAAAATTCTACCGGGAACCCATCCAGATCCTTCATGTTCATTCTCGGGTTTTTATTGCTGTCCGCCGCCATGAGCAACTCAGCCTCCAATGAGGTAAGACAATCCTCGTGCTGCGACAGGGCCTCCTCCACACCCTTCAAAGACTCACCCTGCGCCTTAGCCATGTTTGAGGTGTTTACCAACTGCTCCCGAATCGAGCACAAAGGCTCCTTGACAGTGGCCTTAAGGGATTCTTTTATCTCCTTGCCCTCCCACTCAAACTGCCGATCTATTTGATTTCCTCAGCCCCTGCACCATCACTACAGCCAATGTGTCTGACATAATGGAGGCAGAGGCCATCTTCCCTCCTTCACCATCCTTTGACAGCCTACCCTCCTGAGCTTTCTTCGAGTTGGGCTTCTTTGACGACGTTTCGACATGACTCCGTCGAGGAACAGCTTTCTAACCCTACACTGAGCATGTGGTCATCAAACTCCCGAAAAGACAGGTAAAAAAGATCAAAAACAAAAACCCACCAGGGAGCCACTTTTTGTGCATCTTGCTCTTAAATGGTGTCACCAGAAGCCCCCTACTCTAAGCTTATTAATCAGGCATTCCTGAAAATTAAATTAACAACATGCATCATGAAGATGCCTGGAAGTATACCTTTCTGATACAAATAAAACATTATAGGGTAAAGGCAAAAAATGCAGGAAAATTTTAGCAGGTCTAGGGGCAACTGTGAAGCGAAAAACAGAATTAACATCTCAAGTCGGGATTTTCTGCTCCCATTCTCCTTGGGCGGGTTTGGTGATGTGTTTACATTGGTGGGAAGCCTCGTCACGATTGTCCCCATCCTCCGCCAACATTCAATGTGGGAACCCCATTATAATAAATTTGCATATCATTGCATTGTCAGACTCCCTACCACCTCCAATAGATAATCCATTGACATTGGTATAAGGGCACGCTAGTGTGAATTACAACTGGTCTCCCATGACGTGCACCTGGTGGGCAGACCCAGAGGTGCTCAGGTGAGTGCATAAATCAGGGTAAATACCCGGTCACGACATCCTGCTCCCTGAGTGATGCACTCACCTGGAGCCCTCTGGCAGGTCTGCCTGCCAGGTGCACGGGGCAGTGCACAAGCACTTCCAGGGTACTGCCTGGTCATGACCCTCTGCCCCCTGGGACGGGCAGTGCCCAGTCAGTGCCCAGGCACTACCCCCTGGCACTTTTGTGTATTGGGCCAACCTTTAAAAAATGATATCCCAATCTTCAAAAAAAAAGTTGCTCGTGAGGTGGTTTCGTAAGAGCTCGCCCCATCAGCAAGACGTCATGGGACCCACCCCTTCATGTTTTTTTAACTAAGCTCCGAGCAAAACGGCAGAGCAAACCGCCATTGAGGCTGACGGCTTCAAAATCTCTTTTCCTGCCCGCTGCCACATTCTGCATGCAAAAGAGAAAATTCCTCCCAATGATCTTGCATCAGAAACATTGCGGAAACTACTCTTAGCATAACACAACAGATTTTCAGCAAAATACATGTCACAAAAAACTACACCCTGAAAGCATTGTTCAAGTAAGCCATAGATGCATTTGTTTCGTTTCCCTATATTTCTTTCTACGTCTGCTGTATCTGTGGGTAGTTTCAGAAAGCACTTTTCTGCAGTGGGTTAAGAAGGTGACTCACTACCAGCTTCTCAAGAGCAATTAGGAATGAGCAATAAACGCTGCTTTGCCAGATATGTTCACATCCTGTAAATGAAAAAATATCTTGAAAATAAATGAATCGCAGAATCACATAATAATACAGCACAGAAAAGACACATGAAAAGCACCTAACCTGTCTACCTAATCTCATTTGCCAGCACTTGGCCCATAGCCTGGAACGCTATGATGTGCCAAGTCTTCATCCAGGTACTTTTAAAGGATGTGAGGCAGCCCAACTATACCACCTTCCCAGGCAGTGCATTCCAAACCATCACCACCCTCTGGGTGAAAAGGTTTTCCTCAAATTCACCCCTAAACCTCCTGCCCCTCACCTTGAACTTGAGTGCCCTCATGACTGACCCTTCAACTAAGGGGAACAGCTGCTTCCTATCCACCCTGCCCATGCCCCTCATAATCTTGTACACCTCGATCAGGTCTCCACTCAGTCTTTTCTGAAAACAACCCAAGCCTATCCAACCTCTCTTCATAACTTAAATTTTTCATCCCAGACAACATTCTGGTGAATATCCTCTACTCCCCCTCCAGTGCAACCAATACTTCCTATAATGTGGCGACCAGAACCGCACACAGTATTCCAGCTGCGGCCTCACCAAGGTTCTATACATCTGTGGATGAATGCCGGCGAACAGCAGGCAAGTTTATGGAGAGGGACAAGGCATCCGCAATAATGAGCTCCTTGCCAGATGTGTACACAAGTTCAAAGTCGTACCTTCTGAGTCTGAGGAGGATGAGCTGCAGCAGGGGCATCATGTCGGTCAGGTCCTATGGATAATGTGGACCAGAGACCTGTGGTCCGTCTCGACGGTGAACGTCGGCAGGCCGTAGACATAATCGTGGAACTTGGTAATTCCAGTGAGAAGGACCAGGCATCCCTTTTCAATTTGGGCGTACCGCTGATCAGTGGGTGTCATCGCCCGTGATGCGTAGGCAACCGGTGCCCAGGATGAGGTGTCATCGTGCGAGAGCAACACTGCGTCGATGGCATCCTGGCTCGCATCTGTCGAGACTTTTGTTTCCCTGTCAGGGTCAAAAAATGCCAATACAGGTGCAGTGGTGAACTTGGCTTTCAGCTCCAACCACTCTGCTTGATGAGCTGCCTGCCACTCAAAGGCAGTGGACTTTTTCACCAGGTGTCTAAGGGCCAAGGTGTGTGAGGCCAGGTTTGGGATAAACTTGCCCAAATAGTTTACCATGCCGAGGAAGCGCAGCACCACCTTCTTGTCTTCAGGGGTCTTCATGGCTTCGATGGCCTTGGCCTTGTCTGTGTCCAGGCACCCACCCTGCTGAGATATCTGGTCACCTAAGAACTTAAGTGTCGACATGCCAAAGCAACACTTGGCCCTATTCAGCTTGAGGCCATTGGCATGGACACGGCGGAATACCTGCTGGAGACGAGTGATGTGCTCTTCGGGGGTCACGGACCATATGATATCGTCGTCCACATACACACGAACCCCTTCAATGCCTTCCATCATCTGCTCCATGATTCTGTGGAAGATCTCCGAGGCAGAGACAATGCCGAACAGCATACGATTATAGCATCCAGTTGCAACCTATGTTATCTCAGTGTGCTTAACACGACAGGTGGCGCCTTATCCGAACCAATCTGTTGTTTTTGGGGGGTGGTCACTGTGGGGTTTATATCCGTTTGGTCCTTTCCTATCCTTTCCTCATTAATGGTCGTCCTTGCAAGGGTTTTGGACTTGGGGGGGTGGCGGGGAGGGATGTAATAACCTGTAATAACCTGCTTATCCAGCTGGGGATGATTGTTCCCGGTGCTCAATTGGACTGAGTTAACCCAGCAATAGCATAAAAGGCCGGCAGCTTTAGGGCCAGCTAAAAAGGAACGAGGACCCGGTGAAAGGTAACCAGGCCATGTGCTTGTTGCTAAAATAAAGGACTTTTAAGAAGCTCATTGGACTCCCCTGGCTTTATCACAGTTCCGTTAAATACCATCTGAAAAGCACATGCTAAACAATCCAAAGCCTAAGTTATTCTTCGGCGAATATTAATAAATTCAGAATTTGGACAGAACAAATTGAATCAGGAAATACTGTTAGGAATATTGTTCTGCCATCTTGTGCCCAGACAGGATAACAACGGAGCAAAATCAGAAAAGGCTGGAAATAAAAATCAATGCGACTGTCTACTTTTGCATGTTGGTCTCCCCTATTTGTTTGTTTAACCTATAAAGGGGTCACTTACCCTTTGGTTCTGACGATGTGCGGGGGCTCACTCCCAGGTGTCCACCTCTGGTGATGTTGCTTGCACATAACCTGTTGCCATATAAGGTAACAGCAGGAACTCTGGGTGCCTGAGAGTCTAGCTCGATCTAGGTTACTGACAATAGAGCGGTGCACATTAATCGGGTGCGATGATCTCCTGATTAGTGATTGATGAGGCAGGTCCATGCAGGTTTTGACAGTTTGTCTGTTGGTTGTGTATTTGACTTTGGCCAAAACTGAATTCCCAACCGCTTGCCTGAGGCTTGACAGCAGTTTGATTTAAAGTGCTCAATTCTTTAATTTAAAATATTCAATTTAATCGGGCTCAAAACAAGGCTCTGCCAAGTTACCACAGAGTCTGCACCCTCCCTCCAAAACGGCACGCTACCTAGGCCCACTCACCCTCCCTCTCCCAGTAATGCCATGTGGTGGTCACCACTGATGTATATATTGTATATAGAGGAAGTTGATCTAGGTGCTTTACGGTAAGGCCCCTGTACTACAGGTACGGAGGTAGATCCCTGCCTGCTGGCTCCGCCCAGTAGGCGGAGTATAAATATGTGTGCTTCCCGTACAGCAGCCATTTCGTCAGCTGCTGTAGGAGGCCATACATCTCAGTGTAATAAAGCCTCAATTACATCCTACTCTCATCTTTGCGTAATTGATAGTGCATCAATTTATTACACTGAGTTTTCAGAGATGGACTTCCGCATCAAGCCGGATCACCTGCAGCTGCATCCTTAAGCAGACGCCAAAAAGGACTTTGAACATTGGCTAGCCTGTTTCGAAGCGCACATCGGGTCTGCGCCAGACACAATTCCAGAAGCACAGAAGCACCAGATCCTTTACACGCGGCTGAGCTCCAATGTCTTTCCCCTCGTCCAGGATGCGCCAACCTACGCAGAGGCCATGGCGCTACTGAAGGAAAACAACGCTCAGCGGACTAACAAAATCTACGCCAGACACCTCCTCTCCATGCAGCGCCAACTTCACGGTGAGTCACTGAAAGATTTCTGGCGCGCCCTTCTCGCCCTCGTTAGAGACTGTGACTGTCAGGCCATTTCGGCCACGGAACACTCGAATTTACTGATGCGAGATGTATTTGTTACGGGCATAGGGTCTGACTACATCTGCCAGCGCCTCTTAGGAGGGGCCATGCTCGACTTCGCGGTGACCAAAAGACTAGCTCTCTCACTTACGGTCGCATCACGCAACATTCAGGCCTATGCCCCTGACCGCGCGGCCCACCCCTCCTGTGCATCGTGGACTCCGCAGGTGGCCACCCCATCGTGGACCCCATCAGCGACCGCCCTCAGCCAACCCCACGCCTGTGCCACGCGTCATTCAACCAACCCTGGGGGGACCAAATGCTACTTCTGTGGGCAGCCAAAACACCCCCGACAGCGCTGCCCGGCGCGGACCGCCCTCTGCTAGGCCTGTGGCAAGAAGGGATATTTCGCTGCAGTGTGCTGGGCCCGCACAATCGCCGCTATTGTCCCGGCACCCCCCACTTGCGGCCAGTGGGTGCCGCCATCTTCCCCTCCTCGGACCACGTGCGGCCAGTGGACACCGCCATCTTTCTCGACTCACAACACGTGTGGCCTGTGGGCGCCGCCGTCTTGTTCCTACCAGGACCAGCGGGTGCCACCGCCAACTTGCCTCCCTCACGACACGTGCAGCCCCAGAGCGCCGCCACCTGAAATCTGCCTACCGCCAGCTCCCCGTCCGCAAGGCGCACCACCCATACACTGCGTTCGAAGCAAACGGCAGCCTTTGCCACCTTCGTAGGGTTCCCTTCAGTGTCACCAACGGGGTCTCAGTCTTCCAATGGGAGAGAGACCGAATGGGTGACCAGTACGGACTGCGGGCCACCTTCCTGTACCTGGACAATGTCACCATCTGCGGCCACGATCAGCAGGACCATGACGCCAACCTTTCCAAATTTCTCCACACTGCCACTCTCCTCAACCTCACGTATATGAAAGAGAAGTGTGTGTTCAGCATGAACCGCTTAGCCATCCTCGCATATGTGGTCCAGAACAGAGTTCTGGGGCCCTACCCCAATCGCATGTGCCCCCCCATGGAACTCCCCCTCCCCCACTGCCCCAAGGCCCTCAAACGATGCCTGGGGTTCTTTTCGTATTACGCCCAGTGGGTCCCAAACTATGCGGACAAGGCCCACCCACTCATCCAATCCTCCGTTTTCCCACTGAAGGCCGAGGCTCACCAGGCCTTCAACCGTATCAAGGCCGAAATCGCCAAGGCCGCGATGCACGCGGTCGACGAGACGTTACAATTCCAAGTGGAGAGTGATGCATCAGACGTCGCTCTGGCCGCCATCCTCAACCAGGCAGGCAGGCCCGTGGCATTCTTTTCCTGCACCCTCCATGCCTCCAAAATTCGGCACTCCTCCATCGAAAAAGAAGCCCAAGCCATCGTTGAAGCTGTGCGGCATTGGAGGCATTACCTGGCCGGCAGGAGGTTCACTCTCCTCACTGACCAATGGTCGGTTGCCTTCATGTTTAATAACACGCAGTGGGGCAAGATCAAAAACGATAAAATCTTGAGGTGGAGGATCGAGCTCTCCACCTACAATTACGAGATTTTGTATCGCCCCGGTAAGCTCAACAAGCCCCCGATGCCCTATCCCAAGGTGCATGTGCCAGCGCACTAGTGGACTGACTCCGGACCCTGCACGACAACCTCTGTCACCCAGGAGTCACCCGTTTTCACCATTTCATCAAGGTACGCAATCTGCCCTACTCCATCGAGGAAGTCAGGGCTATCACCAGAGACTGCCAGGTCTGCCCGGAGTGTAAACCGCACTTCTACCGGCCAGATCGTGCGCGCCTGGTGAAGGCCTCCTGCCCCTTTGAATGTCTCAGCGTGGACTTCAAAGGGCCCCTCCCCTCCACCGACCGCAACACGTACTTTTTCAGTGTGGTCGATGAATATTCCCGATTCCCCTTTGCCGTCTGTGGTGAATGTAACATGGTAATTCACACTATATCTTTGTAAGCGCAGTAGCGTTAACCGACCACTAGGGGGAGTAGCTCTGGGAATGCTCAGGAGCTTGTACAGGGCTCCACCCTTGGCTCCGCCCATGCCTCCTCCCCCTAGTACTGCTGTATAAATACCCTTGTCCAGAGTCAGCCTGCAGTTCACTGAGAGTTCATCAACGGGTAACAGGCTGGCTCTGTAGTAAGTAGATTAAAGCCTATATTCATATCGGAAACACGTGTCTGGTGAATTGATGGTTCCATCAATTTAATCTACTTAAGAATAGTCAAGATCGATCATGGAATCAGCCCTCAAGCGTGGATGCCTGGAACTTGACCCGCAGGATGCAGAGGCTAAAGAAATCTTCTCCCACTGGCTGCGGTGCTTCAAGGGCTACCTGGCAGAAGCGAGCACAGCCGAAACGACAGAGGAACAGAAGTTAAGTCTACTGCACGTGAGGGTGAGCCACAGAATCTCTACACAACTAAACTCGGCCAGTTCATATACAGCAGTGCTAGCGGTACTCGATAAGATATATGTAAGGCCCATTAACGAAGTTTACGCACGCCATGTGTTCACGACTCGCCGCCAGCGGCCTACAGAATCACTCGCCGAATTTCTAAGGGAACTCAATAATTTGTCAAATGACTGTAATTATCGAGCGGCATCTGAACACAGAGAACTTGCTGTACGCGATGTTTTTGTAGTGGGCCTCAGGTCTAATTATGTGCGCCAACGACTGCTGGAAAAGTGGGCCCAAGACTTAGAAACGACTGTGGAAGCTGCTACCATGATGGAGGTCTCCTTCCGCAGCCTCAACTTGTTCCCCGCGGACCCCGTGACCCAATCACGGGCCCCCGACCACCGACTCCCCCAGGCCTGTGCCACGCGGCTGCCCAGCCACTATGCTGCTCCAGCAAGCCACTCTGCTGCTCCAGCCTGCCATTTCTGCGGCCAGAATCAGCACCCGCGGCAGCACTGCCCAGCCCGCAAAGCGACCTGCAGCAGATGCGGGTGGAAAGGCCATTACGCAAGAGTGTGCCTCACTAAAAGGGCCCCAGCTTCCAACTCCCCAGCGGCACAAAGTAATCGCTCCCCTCACCCGCAGGCCCCCGTGGCCCGAAACGCTGCAGCCTATGCCCCGACTCCGCCCCCTCCTGCCACGTGCGATGCATGGCGGCCACCATCTTGGCAAACCTCCACCACGTGGCCGACCACGTGCGACTCATGGGGGCCGCCATCTTGGACGCCATCTGCCTCGCCGCCCGCCACGTGCAATCCACGGGCCCGACCTGCATCTCCACGCTCAGACAACTCATCGGAAGAATACGACTATGAACTCAGAGGACAGTCATCACGGGGCCACTCCAGCACAGCTGATCGAGCCGCCGATTACCCGCAACTCAGCGCAGTCACTCTGGACCAATCACGCCCGAAGCATTTGCGAAATTCGATGGCAGAGGTCCAAATCAACGGGTACAAAACGCCATGCCTCTTCGACTCCGGGAGCGCTGAGAGCTTCATACATCCAGACCTGGTAAGACGCTGTTCGCTCCCCGTTTTCCCCGTGCAGCAAACTATCTCGCTCGCTTCAGGCTCCCATTCGGTCCAGATACAGGGGCGCACCACCGCGACACTCACAATCCGAGCCACTAGCTACTCAAAATTCAAACTCTACATTTTGCCCGACCTCTGCGCGCCACTCTTATTAGGCCTAGACCTTCAATGTAACCTTAAGAGCCTCACCCTCAGCTTCGGCGGGCCCCTGCCCCCACTCACTATCTGCAGCCTCGCTACACTGCAAATCTCCCCCCCTCCTCTCTTCGCCAATCTCACAAAGGACTGTAAACCCGTAGCCACTCGTAGCAGGCGATACAGCCTGCAGGATAGGGTATTTATCAGAGCAGAGGTCCGAAGGCTTCTCAGTGAGGGGATTATAGAGGCCAGCAATAGTCCCTGGTGAGCTCAGGTGGTGGTCGTTAAGACCGGGGAAAAATTCCGCATGGTTGTCAACTATAGTCAGACCATAAATAGATTTATGCTCCTCGACGCGTATCCCCTCTCCAGGATTGCAGACATGGTAAACCAGATCGCCCAGTACCGGCTCTTTTCCACGGTGGATCTGAAGTCTGCATACCACCAGCTCCCAATGCACCCAGAGGACCGCCACTACACGGCATTCGAGGCCGATGGCCGCCTCTTCCATTTCCTCCGGGTCCCCTTCGGCGTCACTAATGGGGTCTCGGTGTTCCAACGAGCAATGGACCGAATGGTGGACCAGTACGGGCTGCGGGCCACGTTTCCGTACTTGGACAATGTCACCATCTGCGGCTATGACCAGCAGAACCACGACGCCAACCGTTTTCTCCAGACGGCACAGAAACTGAATCTCACGTATAACAAGGAGAAATGCGTTTTCCGCACAACCAGACTAGCCATCCTCGGCTATGTCGTGGAAAACGGAGTGCTGGGCTCAGACCCGGACCGTTTGCGCCCCCTCTTAGAACACCCCCTCCCCCATTGCCCCATGGCCCTCAAACGGTGCTTGGGGTTCTTTTCCTACTACGCCCAGTGGGTCCCTCAATATGCGGACAAAGCCCGCCCACTCTTTAGGGCCACACGATTTCCCCTGTCAGCCGAGGCACGCCAGGCCTTCGACGGCATCAAGGAGGACATCGCCAAAGCGGTCATGCGGGCGGTGGATGAATCCACTCCATTTCAGGTAGAGAGCGACGCCTCAGGGGTAGCTCTTGCAGCCACTTTAAATCAGGCAGGGAGACCAGTCGCATTTTTCTCCCGTACCCTCTCTGCTTCAGAACTCCGACACTCCTCAGTCGAGAAAGAAGCACAAGCCATTGTGGAGGCTATTCGTTACTGGAGGCACTACCTCGCAGGTAGGAGGTTCACCCTCATCACCGACCAAAGATCGGTTGCCTTCATGTCCGACAACTCGCAAAGGGGCAAAATTAAAAACTACAAAATTCTGAGGTGGAGGATTGAACTCTCCACCTACAATTACGACATTAAGTATCGACCCGGGAAGCTCAACGAGCCTCCGGATGCCCTATCCCGCGGGACATGCGCCAGCGCGCAGATTGACCGATTGAAAGTCATCCACAATGACCTCTGCCACCCGGGGGTCACCCGGATCGCCCACTACATCAGGGCCCGAAACCTGTCTTTCTCCAACGAGGAGGTAAAAGCGGTCACCAGGGACTGCCCGATCTGTGCGGAGTGCAAACCGCACTTCTGTAGACCAGACAGGGCCCACCTGGTCAAGGCTTCTAGGCCCTTTGAACGCCTCGCGATTGATTTCATAGGGCCACTCCCCTCAACTAACAAGAACGTTTACTTTCTAAACGTCGTAGACGAGTTCTCCCATTTCCCATTCGCTATCCCGTGCCCCGACATGACCTCCCACACAGTCATTAGTGCCCTGCACAGCATCTTCACCCTGTTTGGTTTCCCCAGCTACGTACACAGCGACCGGGGTTCGTCCTTCATGAGCGACGAGCTGCGTCAGTACCTGCTTGACAAGGGCATTGCCTCGAGCAGGACTACCAGCTACAACCCCAGGGGGAACGGGCAGGTGGAGAGGGAGAACGCGACAGTCTGGAAGACCGTCCTACTGACCCTCCGGTCTAGAAAGCTCCAAGTCTCCCAGTGGCAGGAAGTCCTCCCAGACATGCTTCACGCTATTAGGTCCCTTTTGTGCACAGCGACCAATCAGACCCCTCACGAGAGTCTCTTCATTTTTTCCAGGGGCACTACCACGGGGGTCTCATTTCCGGCATGGCTGAGGACACCGGGCCCCGTACTCCTGAGGAAACACGTCAGGGCACACAAAACCGATCCCCTTGTTGAAAAGATGCGCCTGCTCCTCTCCAACCGCCAGCACGCATTCGTCGAGTTCCCTGACGGCCATCAGGACACTGTATCCCTCCGGGATCTGGCACCCGCCGGATCCAGCGCCCCCTCTACCCCCACAGAAGGACCTCTCACCCTACACCCCATGCTGCCGCCTCCTTGCGCTCCCGAGCTCGCTCCACCAGTTCCGCGCACCCGCGCCGGCCAGCCCCCAGCGCCCCCAGTCCCTGGTCGAACCAGAAGAGTATGAAGCTCGGACACATCCCTCCCTGGAGCCCGCCATTGTACCCCAGCTCACAACACCCATCCAGCCACCGCAAGAGTCTGCAACCCCGGTTCTCCGCAGATCACAGCGGACAATTTGACCACCAGACAGACTGACTTTGTAGACCACCACCCCCGCCGGACTTGATTTTTTTGCAGGGGGTGAATGTGGTGAATGTAACATGGTAATTCACACTATATCTTTGTAAGCGCAGTAGCGTTATCCGACCACTAGGGGGAGTAGCTCTGGGAATGCTCAGGGGCTTGTACAGGGCTCCACCCTTGGCTCCGCCCATGACTCCTCCCCCTAGTGCTGCTGTATAAATACCCTTGTCCAGAGTCAGCCTACAGTTCACTGAGAGTTCATCAACGGGTAACAGGCTGGCTCTGTAGTAAGTAGATTAAAGCCTATATTCATATCGGAAACTCGTGTCTGGTGAATTGATGGTTCCATCACCGTCCCATGCCCTGACATGACGTCTGCCACCGTCATCAAAGCCCTCAACACCATCTTCGCTCTGTTCGGTTTCCCCGCCTACGTCCACAGCGACCGGGGATCCTCATTCATGAGCGATGAGCTGCGCCAGAACCTGCTCAACATGGGCATTGCCTCGAGCAGGACGACCAGCTATAACCCCAGGGGAAACGGGTAGGTAGAGAGGGAGAATGGGATGTCCTGGAGGGCCGTCCAGCTGGCCCTACGGTCCAGAAATCTCCCGGCCTCCCGCTGGCAGGAGGTCCTCCCTGACACACTTCACTCCATTCAGTCGCTCCTGTGCACCGCAACTAATGAAACCCCATGAACGTCTCTTTGCCTTCCCCAGGAAGTCCACCTCCGGGGTATTGCTTCCAACGTGGCTGACAGCTAGGACCTGTTCTCCTCCGTAGACACGTTCGACTCCACAAGGTGTACCCGTTGGTTGAGTGGGTAGAGCTACTTCACGCCAACCCGCAGTACGCTTACGTAGCGTACCCCGACGGCCACCAAGACACAGTCTCCCTCAGGGACCTGGCACCAGTTGGTTCCACACGTACCCCCCCTCCGACCTGCCGCCACCCTCCCTTCCCCCAGCGCACCCCACTGCAGCCCCCGCTCCGGGACACTCCGTACTCCCCTTGCCCACACCCAGGGATGAAGAGGATTTCGACATGCTCCCGGAATCATGGAAAACCAAACCGCCGCCAGAGTCGCCATCAGCACTACGGCATTCTCGATGACAGATTAAGGCACCAGACCGCCTGAATTTGTAATATTATCTGTACCTTTGAAACACAATTTCCTGTATATAGTTCTCCACCACTGTGGTGGTCACCACTGATGTATATATTGTACAGTAAGAAGTCTTACAACACCAGGTTAAAGTCCAACAGGTTTGTTTCAAACGTGAGCTTTCGGAGCACTGCACCTTCCTCAGAGCAGTGCTCCGAAAGCTCGTGTTTGAAACAAACCTGTTGGACTTTAACCTGGTGTTGTAAGACTTCTTACTGTGCTCACCCCAGTCCAACGCCGGCATCTCCACATCATCGTATAAATTGTATATAGAGGATGTTGATATAGGTGCTTTACGGTAAGGCCCCTGTACTACAGGTATGAGGGTAGATCCCTGCCTGCTGGCTCCGCCCAGTAGGCGGAGTATAAATATGTGTGCTCCCCGTACAGCAGCCATTTCGTCAGCTGCTATAGGAGGCCACACATCTCAGTGTAATAAAACCTCGATTCCATCCTACTCACGCCTTTGTATAATTGACAGTGCATCACCCCACCTACCATTTGAACATTGAGGAGCAATTTAGCATAGCCAATCCACCTCACTATGGGTGGAAAGCGGAGCACCCGGAGGAAATCCATGCAGACACAGGAGAATGTGCAAACTTCACACAGACAGTCACTCAAGGTTGGTATTGAATCCGGGTCCCTGGAGCTGTGAGGCTGCAGTGCTAAGTACTGTGCCACCCTAAGTATGTAAATGTAAATAATCTTTGTTGTCACAAGTAGGCTTACATTAACAGTGCAATGAAGTTACTGTGAAAAGCCACGAGTCGCCACATTCCGGCGCCTGTTCGGGTACATAGAGGGAGATTTCAGAATTCTCAGCTGCAACGGGAATTGAACCCATGTTGCTGGCCTTGTTCTGCATTACAAACCAGCTCTCTAGCCCACTGAGCTAAACCAGCATCAAACTCCACACAGGCAGTGACCCAGGGCCAGTATGTCCTGAAGACTGGCAGACCATATCAAACAGCATGTTCCAGCCACAGTTCGCAACCGACAAGATACAGACTATACCCAACCTGCCCGTGCTTTCAAAATTCAAAACTCCACGTCCAACAATTCGATGTGATTCACAGCATGCTAAGAATTACACTCACAACCGCTTTAAGATTGTCATATGGAGTGACACGGTGGCACAGTGGTTGGCACTGCTGCCACATCAGGCTGTGATGCAGCCAGATAGGATGCTTTCTATGGTGCATCTGTATAAATTGGTAAGAGCCAGTGTGGACATGCCATATTTCCTCAGTTTCCTGAGAAAGTATAGGCGCTGTTGTGCTTTCTCAGTCGTAATGCGCACTCCTAGGAATTTGAAGCTCTCAATCATCTCCATCTCGGCCCCGTTGATGCTGACAGAGGCGTGTACAGTGATGTGTTATCGGAGTTTGTCTAACATCGACTGCAACTGGATGCAGTAAAACGAGAAACAGGCTTCCGACACAGGCGATGGTCCAACACTGTTTTATTGAACTTTGCTGATTGCTGTACATAATCTGCTGTGGGTTGACACTCTATTAACCTAACTGATAACCTCCTACTGGCTTGACCAGACTAGCTCTCTACCACATGGTGATGGTGTTCATTGGCCTGTGCACTGTGACTATCTCAGTAGCCGTGTCCTGTGTGAGAGAGGGAGAGCCTTAATGCCCTGTGGGCTTTAGAGTGGTGGTGTCCTGTCTGGTGATTGGTTGTTCTGTGTCGTGTGCATTCATTGGTTATCCTGTGTATCAATCACTGCCTGTCTGCATCTCATGATATACATGAGTGAATATTATGACATACAGTACTATGCTTCCTGAAGTCAATGACCAGCTCTTTAGTTTTGCTGACATTGTGGGAGAGATTGTTATTGTTACATCACTCCACTAGGTTCTCTATCTCCCTCCTGTACTCTGACTCATCATTGTTTGAGATCTGACCCACTATGCTTTTGTCATTAGCAAACTTGTAGATGGAGTTGGAGCCAACTTTTGCCACGCAGTCGTGTGTGTACAGGGAGTATAGTAGGGGACTAAGTGCGCAGCCTTGCCTGGCCTCAGTATTGAGGACCATCGTGGATTTGGATTTTGTTTATTGTCACATGTACCGAGGTACAGGGAAAAGTATTTTCAACAGATCATTAAGTACATGAAAAGAAAAGAAAATACATAATAGGGCAACACAAGATAACAATGTAACTACATAAATACAGGACCCAACCCTGGGCAGCACGGTGGCTAGCACTGCTGCCTCACAGCTCCAGGTACCAGTGTTCAACTCCAGCCTCAGGTGACTGTCTGTGTGGAGTCTGCACTTTCTCTCCGTGTCTGCGTAGGTTCAGGTGCTCCAGTTTCCTCCCACAGTCCAAAGACGTGCAGGTTAGGTAGCCCCTTAGTGTCCAAAGGTGAGGTGAGGTGACTGGGTTACGGACATAGTGTGGAGGCATGGGCGTGCTCTTTCAAGGGTCAGTGCAGACTCAATGGGCTAAATGGCCTCCTTTTGCACTGTAAACTTTATGATTCTATGAAACCCGGTTCCATAGTTCCCTGGTGCACACCGAGGATCCACCAATGAAGAAGAGAACAGGCTGCTCATTCAAATAAGAAAACCCCCTGGAAGACAACAGGATATCAACCAAAGTACAGGACCGAATTCATCCCAAAACCCCATGCATCAAAGAAGCAAATCCCAGCCTTTCAGGTTGTCCCTAATATGTGCCTTCGAGAAGGGACATCGCAAGCCTCCAGGGGCAACAGGATAGCAGCCACAGCACTGGCCTTGGCCTAGCCCAGCACCGCCCGACACAGGAATCAATACCCCCAGGACCTCCAGCAGACCCAATAAACCTACACCCAGCTGAACCTACGCCTCTCCAACCACACCCAGGGCATTGCACCACCCCCACTTATACAAAGAAGGAAAAAGGATGATTACACCAAGCCCACCTGAGGGACTCCATCACCAAAGAGAAGAATCGTCAAGACACCCATAATTGGACACCAAGGGGGGGGGGGGGGGGGGGTGGGAAAGAGAGACCGATTCCCTCCTCCGCGAAACAATCATCTCCCCTCAGCGGCACCATTATTCAAATCCTCTCATTCTAACAGCTGCATAGAGATCAGAGGCCCAGTGGAAAAACTACAACCTCAAGGGATCGTCAGAAGGAACCCAGTCATCTCCAGGATACATAATCTGCCAAGGCCATTGAAAGAAAAAGGCACAAATCTTTAAATTCAAATAGAAAAATAAACAAAATAAAAACCAGGTATAGTTAGCTCAATCTGTGAGGACTGAATTATATTAATAATAATCTTTATTGTCACAAGTAGGTTTATACTGCAATGAAGTTACCTTAGTTGTCACATTCCAGCGCCTGGTCTGGTATACCGAGGGAGAATTCAGAATGTCCAATTCACCTAACAAGCGGGTCTTTCGGAACTTTGTGGGAGGAAACCGGAGCACCCGGAGAAACCCACGCAGACACGGGAAGAATGTGCAGACTCCACACAGACAGTGGCCCAAGGCAGGAATCAGACCCTGGTCCCTGGCATTGCGAAGCAACAATGCTAACTTCTGTGCTTAACCCTACCATCCACCATCACCCGAACCATCCATCCTTATCCCCATCCTGACTCCACTCATCTTCATTATGAACAAGGCTTGAAAAAAGCACTCCCCTCCCCTAACCCATGTAAGGATTATTACACATGTCAAAAAAAACGGTGGCACGGTGGTTAGCACTGCTGCCTCACAGCACGAAGGACTGAGGTTCAATTCTGACCTCGGGTGACTGTGTGGAGTTCGCACATTCTCCCGTCTGTCTGTGGGCTTCCTCTGGGTGCTCCGGTTTCCTCCCATAGTCCAAAAATGTGCAGGTTAAGGGGATTGGCCATGCTAAATTGCCCAAATGTTAGGTGGGATTATATGGATAGGACAGGGGAGTGGGCCTAGGTAGGGTGCTCTTTCAGAGGGTCGGCGATGGGCCAAATGGCTTCCTTCTCTCAATAAGGATTCTATGCTTCTATAAAAGGAATAAAACCGCACAGATCACACTTCACACAGTCAACTCCAAGAACAAAGAACAATACTGCACAGGAACAGGCCCTTCAGCCCTCCAAGCCTGTACCGGTCATGATACTAACCTTGGCCAAAACACTCAGCACTTCCTTGTGCCGTATCCGTCTATACCCACCCTATCCATATATTTGTCACGATGTCTTTCAAACGCCGTTAATGTATCTGCTTCCATAACCTTTCCTGGCAACACATTCCAGGCACTCACCACCCTCTGTGTAAAAAAACCTGCCTCACACATCTCCTCTAAACTTTGCCCCACAGACCTCAAATCTTTGCCCTCTGGTGACTGACCCCTCCACCCTGGGAGAGTGCCTGCCCATCCACTCTATCCATGCCCCTCATAATCTTGTAGACCTCTTTCAGGTCACCCCTCAACCTCCATTGTTCTAATGAAAACAGTCCGAGTCTATTCAGCCTTGCCGCATAGCTAACACCATCCAGACCAAGCAATATCCTGGTAAACCTCCTCTGCACCTTCTCCAAAGCCTCCACATCCTTCTGGTAGTGTGGCGACCTGAATTTTGCTCAATAGTCCAAGTGTGGCCTTACCAAGGTTCTATACAACTGCAGCATGACTTGCCAGTTTTTACACTCCACGGCCCATCCAATGAAGGCAAGCATTCCGTATGCTTTATTGACTATCTTGTTCACTTGTTTTGCCACCTTCAAAGATCTGTGGACCTGCACGCCCAGATCTCTTTGACTTTCTATATTCCTAAGAGTTTTACCATTTACGGTATATTTCCCCTCTATGTTAGACCTCCCGAAATGCATTACCTCACATTTGTCCAGATCAAACTCCATTTGCAATTTCTCTGCCCAAGTCTCCAACCTATCTAAGTCCTGCTGTATCCTCTGTCAATCCTCAACAATATCTGCCACTCCACCAACCTTGGTGTCATCCACAAATTTACTCATCAGACCAGCTACATTTTCCTCCAAATTGGTTATGTATACTACAAACAACAGAGGCCCAGCACAGATCCCTGTGGAACACCACTAGTCACAACCTTCCATTCAGAAAAACACCCTTCTACTGCTACCCTTTGCCTTCTGTGACCGAGCCAGTCTGTACCCAGCTTACCGCCTCACCTCTGATCCCATGTGACTTCACCTTCTGTACCAGTCTGCCATGAGGCACCTTGTCAAAGTCTTTCCTGAAGTCCATGTAAACATCCACCGCCTTGCCTCATCAATCATCTTTGTCACCTCCTCAAAAAATTCAATCAAGTTAGTGAGGCACAACCTCCCCTTCACAAAATCTTGCTGTCTATCGCTAATGCGTCCATTTGTTTCCAAATGGATATAAATCCTGTCCCTGAGAATTCTCGCCAATAATTTACCGACCACCGATGTGAGCCTCACTGGCCTATAGCTTCCAGGATTATCCCTGCTACCGTTCTTACGCAGCGGTACCACATTAGCTATTCTCCAGTCCTCTGGATCCCACCAGTAGCCAATGAGGATACACAGATGTTAATCAAGGTCCCAGCAATTTCTTCCCTTGTTTCCCTCAGTATTCTGGGTAAATCCAATCTGGCCCAGACTTATCCACCTTAATATCTTTTAAAAGACCCAATACCTCCTCCTTTTTGATGTCAACATGACCCAGACTGTCTACACACCATACCCAAGAATCATCTTCCACAAAAGTCCTTTTCTTTGGTGAACACTGATGGAAAGTATTCATTTAGTACCTCACCCATTTCCTCTGGCTCAACACATAGATTCCCCCCACTGTCCTTAAATGGTCCAATTCTTTCCCTGGTTACCCTCTTGCTTTTTACATGTTAATAAAAAGCTTTGGGATTCACCTTAATCCTACTTGCCAAGGACTTTTCATGACCCCTCCTAATCTCCCGCTTCAGTACCTTCCTACTTTCTTTATACTCAAGGGTTTTAACTGCTCCCACCCTTCTAGACTGAACAAAAGCCTTTTTCTTTTTCACGAGGTTCACAATATCCCTCATTATCCAAGGCTCCCTAAACTTCCCATACTTGTCCTTCATTCTCTCAGGAACGTGGTTTTCCTGAATCCTAATCAACTGTCCCACATGTCGGATGTTGATTTACCCTCCCTACAGCCGCACCCAATCCAAATTCTTCAATTCCTGTGTAATGTTATCGTAATTTGCCTTTCCCCAGTTTAGCACCTTAATGCGAGGATTACCCTCATCCTTATCCAAAAGTACCCCAAAACGTACGGAATTGTGGTCACTACTCCCGAAATGTTCCCCTACTGAAAACCTCAACCACCTGTCCAGGCCCATTCCCCAATACCAGGTCCAGTACTGCCCCTTCCCTCGTTGGACTATCGACATATTGCATGAAGAAGCCTTCATGGATACACCTTGCAAACTCTGCCCCTTCCAAGCCCTGAGCACTAATTGAGTCCCAGTCAACACGAGGGAAGTTAAAATCCCCTTCCACAACAACCCTGTTACTTTTGCACCTATCAAAATCTCTCTACCTATCTGCTCCTCTATCTGGCAATATGATTTTTGCTAGAACAGGATAACAAACGGCATTTGCCCTTGTATCTCGCACGCCCTTGCAGAAGAAAAAACAATAAATAATCAACTACACAATCACAGGGGAGTAACTTCAGGATTATCGAAGAACTGTAGGATAGTAACACCACCTATGTTGTTTGAGAAGGCAGAGGCTAAGACAGGATCAGCGAACACTCAAGATCTCTCAAGGATTGCAATGAATGAAGCACATCACCTCCACCGTGCTGTTGCTCCGATGCCCAGATGACCCATAACCTAGGCCCCAGCAGGGGGGTTTGACTCAACCTGTTCAGCCAGCTCTAACCCCTCACACTGAGCATCAATAAAAGGATAATTTAAAACCAGTGATCGGGAGGGCCTAACCGACCCTCGGCTTCGAAGATAGACTAGATACATTGTGTTCCATCAAACTTGATGCACCCAGCCTCCAGATCAATACTATTAAAGCCAATTTTCAAACTCAATCAGGAACTTGCCAGCCACTTCTCGCCAGGGGCCAGTTTCATGGTCACACCCTGCTCAACCTCTACCTCTCAAACCCATCCGGATAGATGGCACAACATGCAGCTGGATCTCAATGACTTGAAGGCAGACCTTTAACAGGAAAAGTTCTTTCGAATGCAAGAACTCTCTCATGCACCTCCACCATTCTCCTAAGGATACCTCACAAATCTTGAAAGACAACTCTAAAGACCTGAACCGCATAGCCGAGATCCTCATCCAAAACAACATTTTTAATGGTGGCTGTCGTCCAGATGCACACAGCACGCAGTCAAACGAAGAATTTTACGATTTATCTTGGCTCTTCTTTGCAAAACACCAATCAGGATTCTCCAGGGATATAGCACAAGCTACTTATCCCAAGAAAAGACAAATATGAAATGTGGACCCAAATAAAAGAAAGGATTAAAAGATGAGCAGAGCGAGAGCTCACAAAAACAAAACCACTGCCACACTCATCACACAACCCCCATAAATACATTTTTTGTCAGGTCATCTGATTATTTTACCAATCACGTCAAATCTGTGCCCTTGATACTCAGTACTTTGCTTTGCACAATGCTTGCCAGTTCAAATTCAATGACATTAATAAAACCAGTATTTGTATAATTAAGAACATAAAAATTGATCAAGCATCTGGGCCACGGTATCTATCTTTTAAAAATAAATTCCAATTAAGGGGCAATTTAGCACTGCCAATGCACCTACCTTGCATATCTTCAGGTTGTGGGGGTGAGACCCACACAGAAACTGGAAGAATGTGCAAACTCCACACGGACAGTGACCCGGGGCCAGGATCAAACCTGGATCCGCAGCACCGTGAGGCAGCAGTGCTAACCAGTGCACCACCAAACTACACAACGATATTTATCTGAGGAGTCTCAGGTAAATGGGACACATGCTGGGAAAGCCCTTTTTGTCTCTGTTTTTAATTACTCAGTGCACTCTGGGACAATTTGTATGAACTGGAAGGTTAACGTAGGCCCGATCGTTTAGAGACAAAATAGATCCACGTAATTATGGGACTATTAATTTGACATCTGTACTGGGAAAGGTATTTGAACAAATCATTAGGTATACAATAAGTTATTACTTAAGCACAATCATAGAATTCCTACAGTGCAGACCATTCGGCCCATTGAGTCTGCATTGAAAGAGCACCCTAAACAGGCCCAATCCCCCGCAACCCCACCTAGGGGCGCTTTAGCATAGCTAATCCACCTAACCTGCACATCTTTGGACTGTGGGAAGAATGTGTAAACTCCATACAGTAACCCAACGTCAAAATTGAACCAGTTTCTCTGGCGCTGTGAAGCACTATGCTAACCACTGTGCCACCCAGCAGAGGGAGGGATAGAGTCAGAGTCATAGGGTGTTACAGCATAGAAAGACGCCCTCCAGCCCATCGTGCCTGTGTCAGCCATCAAGCACCTACCTATTCTAATCCCTCTTTCAATAGCCTTATATGCTACTCACACAGAACAGAATTTACAGTGCAGGAGGCCATTCGGCCCATCGAGCCTGCACCAACCCTTGGAAAGAGCAGCCTACCTAAACCCACACCTCCACCCTATCCCCACATTTCCTTACCTTTTTTGGACACCAAGGGCAATTTTGCATAGCCAATCCACCTAACCTGCACATCTTTATACTGTGGGAGGAAACCGGAGAACTCCACACGCACACAGGGAGAACGTGCGGACTCCGCACAGACAGTGACCTAAGCCGGGAATCGAACCTGGGACCCTGGCACTGTGAATCCATTGTGCTAACCACTGTGCTACCGTACTGCATTTCAAGTGTTCATCTAAATGCTTCTTAAATGCTGTAATGGTCTCTGTCTCTACCACTCTTTCAGGCAATGAGTTCCAGATTCCCACCACCCCATAGATAAAAAGGATTTTCCTCAAAACCCTCTAAAACTTCTACCTCTCAAGTCTATGGCCCCTGGTTAATAGCCCCTCTTGTAAAGGGAAATGTTTCTTCCTATCTATCCTATATATGTCCCACATAATTTGTACACCTCAATCTGGTCCCCCCTCAGCCTTCTCTGCTCTAAGGAAAGGAAGCCCAGCCTAACCAGCTTATCTTCGTAGCTGAAAAGCTCCTGCCCAGGCAACATCCCAGTGAATCTCCTCTGCATCCTTTCTAGCAGTGATTAGCACTGTTGCTTCACACCGCCAGGGTCCCAGGTTCGTATTCCGGTTGAGTCACCGTCTGCGCAGAGTCTGCACGTTCTCCCCATGTCTGCGTGGGTTTCCTCAGGATGCTCCCGTTTCCTCCCACACATCCCGAACGAAGTGCTTGTTAGGTGAATTGGACAGTTTGAATTCTCCCTCTGTGTACCCAAACAGGCACCTGAATGTGACAACTAGGGGCTTTTCACAGTAACTTCATTGCAGTGTTAATGTAAGCCTACTTGTGATAATAATAAAGATTATTATTAATGCAATCACTTCCTTCCTATAATTTAGAGGTCAGGACTGCTCATAATACTTGGAGCTGTATAATACGTTTGTTAGACCACAGCTAATCATAACCGTTCTGTTCTTATATTCTATGCCTCAACTAATAAAGGCAAGTATCCCATATACCTTCTTAACCACTTCATCTGCCTGCCCTCAGGGACCTATGGACATGCCTACCGTTCATTGTGTATTCCCTTGCCTGGTTAGTCCTTCCAAAATGCATTACCTCACACCCTTTTCAGGGTTAAATTCCATTTGTCATTGTTCTGTCCATCTGGCCAGCCAGACTGTCCTGTAATCTCCTTGCTATTTACACCACCAATTTTCATGTCATCTGCAAACATAATGATTATGCCTCTACATTCACATCTAGATCATGAACATACACTCCAAACAGCAAGGGACACAGCACCAATTCCTGGCACTGCACACAGGCTTCCAGTCACAAAAACAACTTTGGACCATCACCCTTTGCCTCCTGCCACCAAGCCAATTTTGGATCCAAATTGTCCTGGATCTCTTCTTGACCCATTTCCCACACGGGACTTTGTCAAAAGCCTTACCGAAGTTCATGTGGACGACATCATCTGAGCTGCCCTCATCTACACTCCTAGTCGCCTATTCAAAAAATTCCAATGTGTTTAACATGACAAAACTATACTGACTATCCTGGATTAATCCTTACCTCTTCAAGTGGACATTGACAAAAAGATTTGAGGGGCAGAATTAATTTCCGATGTTGGACTCAATGGTCTGTAAGCATGGCCTCCCACTCAATGCAAATCTGTAGAGTCGCCTTCATCAGCCATAGCATAGATTATAAGAGTAGGGAGGTTGTGTGGAGCTGTGCAGGACTTTGGTTAGGTTACAGCTGGAGTACTGCGTGCAGTTCTGGTTGCCTCACACTATAGGATGTGATTGCACTAGAAAGGGTGCAGAGGTCACCAGGGTGTTGCCTGGGATGGACCATTTTAGCTATGAAGAGAGGTTGAATAAGCCCAGGGTTTCTTTGGAGCACAGAAGGCTGAGGGGGGACCTGATTGACGTGTATAAGATTGAGGGGCTTGGACAGGGTGGATAAGAAGCAGCTGATCCCCTTAGTTGAAGGGTCAATAACAAGGGGGCATCATTTTTAAGATGATAGGCAGGAGGTTTAGAAGGGATTGGAGAAAATATTTTTTTTACTCAGAGGGTGGTGGGAATCTGGAATGCACCACGAGAGGGTAGTCGAGGTGGGAAACCTCACAACCTTTAAAAGTACATGGATGAGTGCTTGAAATGTCATAATAGTCAAGGCTATGGGCCAAGTGTTAGAAAGTGAGATTAGTTCTATCAGTGCAGACTTGATGGGCAGAAGGGCCTCTTCTGTACTGTATAACTTTATAACAATGTGCCACTATCAGCATCCTTCTTAGTCACTATGCCACCATTCACATTTCCCTGATCTTTTTGTCCACAAAACCTGTCAATCTCTCCCTAACCTCCACCTATCACTGACCCTCTAGCCCTTGTTCTCTCTCCACAGATGCCGGTTAGACCTGAGGCTGTCCAGCAATTTTCTGTTTTTGTTTCAGATGCCAGCATCCACCGTAATTTGCTTTTATTATAGATAGCGAAGTGAAAGCTCTTGAAACACTAATTACACCAGAGTGACCCTGGGCAATACATCTGCCAAGACCATCTGCCTTCTTCCAGGAAAACCACAGTAGCAAGTAAAATGTATTTATTTTACATTCTTGACTTCAATAGATCAAATACAATGTACAGTAAAAGAAATTCAGATATGATCTCTTTATTTTAGGTGTCAATAGAAATCTCAATCTGAGGTACTTTACTGCTAATATTCAAAATAAAAAGTACAACTTTAATAAACTTTCTATACATTCGCTGTTTTCCAACTCCTACAATACACTGTTTATTCTACATTACAGCAAAAAGGGTGAGGGGAAATATTTTGCATAGTGTGCAATTATGCCCTCATAGCTACTTAAGGCAAAGCTTGTGGTGACTTAATGAGTAACTATTTTTGCAGCTTGTACACTTCAGCATCAGAAGGACTCTAGCTTCACAAGCTCCAGAAACATGGAGTACAGAAAAGATAATGAAAGGTTGGAATGCCTAGTAGCAGTCTAGGGATAAATAGACAAATGAACAAATACCTGAATGACTCAATGATGAAAGCAACCATGCAACGTTTCATCAGATTTTAATTTACTGGGAAGCATTCCCCAGAATCTCAAATGTGTACATAAATAGAGTTAAAATACAAAGAGGGGAAAAAGAAAACAGTTGAAGGCAACAATGCTCACCACCTTTAGATCTTACACTACACAGAGCAAAATGTTCATAAGTGTTCTCAAAAACTGATCCATTTATTCAATGGGCATGGTTGAGCAGGGATTTAAAGTAGCTCCAGAGCACAGGGTTTAGGTAATTTCAGAGTGAATTACCATTTTCCGTGGCTATGAAAATAATAACAATGCCCTTAAGAGTTAAAACTGCCTATAGTATACATTCAGTGGGCTACTGCTCTTCCTCATATATACATCTGAGTAAATAACATGGACCAAGTCTCTATTCCAATGGGAAGTTATTTCAGTTCAAGTCTCTTTCCCTCAAGAACCATTTGTATCTCTTTGGCATCCAGGGTCTCATACTGCAATAACGCTTCTGCAAGAGTTTTGTGTTCCTTTGCACGAGTCTTCAAGATATGCTTTGCTCGTTCATACGAATCCTGTGTTTAAAAAAAAATGTTAGCCCAACCTCAATGGAATATGGCTGATACATGGCATACATTTAACCCTGGCTCACTAATTTATTGTCTTATTAACAGTTTAAACAACACATGGAACAATATTAAACCAAACTAAGTGTTGGGCGGGGCACAAGAGCTGCAAAAAGGGGAAGGAGAGGGGGCAAAAGAGCAGAGTCGCAAAAAGGGGGGGGGGGGGGGGAGAGAAAAGCCACTGGGGGTAAGGGAGAAGAGCCATTGGGGTCGGAGAGAAGAACCACAAAGAGTAAGAGGGGGAAAGTGACAATTACCCACGTCTTTTGGGACTTGTGAGAGGAAACCGGAGCACATGGAGGAAACCCACGCAGACACGGGAGAACATGCAGACTCCGCACAGTTACCCAGGAATCGAACCTGGGACCCTGGAGCTGTGAAGCAACAGTGCTAACCACTGTGCTACCGTGCAGCCCATTTACAGGCAATTAAATACTTTTAATCTGTGGTCACTGCTGTCATGCAGGAAAAGCAACACCTAATTTACACGCATGCTCCCACAACTGCAAGGGGGAGACAGTGGCTTATCATAGAATCCCACTGTGCAGGAGGCCCATCGAGACTACATTATCTCTCCGAAAGAGCGCTCTATCTGTGCCCACTCCCTCAGCCTATTCCCGTAACCCCACCTAACCTGCACATCTTTGAACAACAAGGGGCAATTTAGTATGGCCAATCCACCTAATCTGCACATCTTTGGACAGTGAGGAAACTCACTTAGTCACAGGGAGAATGTGCAAACTCCACACAGACAATCGCCAAAATTGAACCGGGGGTCCCTGGTTCTGAGGCAGCAGTGCTAACCACTGTTCCACCATGGTATCGACATTAGAGCAGTAATCCAGAGATCCAGGCTAATGGTTTGGTGACTCAACTTTGAATCCAGCATAGCAGATGGTGGAATTTGAATTTAATATAAAAGTATCTGGAATTAAAAGTGTAACGATGATCATCAAACCCCTGTTGATTGTTGCAAAAAAACAATCCGCCCTTTAGGCAAGGAAGGAAATCTCGCAGCCTTTCCTCGTCTGGCCTACATGTAACTCCAGACCCACAGTATCTTAAATTACCTCACAAACCTCTGAGCAGGCTGCTCAGTTCAAGGGCAATTAGGGATGGGCAATAAATGCTGGCCCAGCCAGTGATGACCACGTCCCGTAAATGAAGTTTAAAAAGTTGATTGACTGGTGAACAGATCATTTAGTTTTATTCATGCTGACTATATTAACTAATATTCAATATTGATAACATCTCAACCCCTGGATCTGCAATGTGAGAGCAGGCAGAAAGAACGTATTTACAATGAAGCATTCCCTCAGTACTGCACTGTCAAACTAGGTCATTTTGCTCCAGACTCTGGAGCTATTACGTTTAGAGTTTTGACTAAATCTAGACACAAGATATCATAAATATGCTCAAATGTTTCAGTATTGCATTAATTAACATGTCTAAAATAAATAATCTTACTCTCAATAATATCCTGACTTCTTGTTCAATAGCAGATTGAGTGTCTGGGCTTGCTCTCTCTGGATCCGAGTAAGTCATGACTCCAAGCTACAGGTAAAAACAAAATAGAAACGTGATCACACAGAACATACAGTGCAGAAGGAGACTATTCGCCCATCGAGTCTGCACCGACCCACATTAAGCCCTCACTTCCACCCTAACCCCGTAACCCAATAACCCCATCTAATCTTTTTTTGGACACCAAGGGCAATTTAGCATGGCATTAGCTCACTGGGCTAAATCGCTGGCTTTTAAAGCAGACCAAGCAGGCCAGCAGCACGGTTCAATTCCCGTACCAGCCTCCCAAGACAGGCGCCGGAATGTGGCGACTAGGGGCTTTTCACAGTAACTTCATTGAAGCCTACTCGTGACAATAAGCGATTTTCATTTCATTTCATTTCAATGCACCTAACGTGCACATATTTGGACTGTGGGAGGAAACCGGAGCACCTGGAGGAAACTCACGCAGACACGGGGAGAACGTGCAGACTGCACAGACAGTGACCTGGCGGGGAATCGAACCTGGGACCCTGGCACTGTGAAGCCACAGTGCTATCCACTTGTGTTACCGTGCTGCCCGACATGTTTTCCTCAAGGAGATGTCACCCAACAATAAACTGTAACCTCCAGATTAACAGCAAACATGACAAAAATAGGATACGTGCTACTTTTATAAAGATGGAGAATGGGGTAAAGTTAGATGTCAGTCACCCACTTAACCTTGTTAATGAGGTGTTCTATTAAAGTACAACAAATAGAGATGTACACAAGAGTTGAAGATGGATTGCAGATGAGGCTGAGGTTAGCTGAATGGGAAGTTTTCAGAACTACAACAATCGGTCGTGTAGTTGATAGTGAAGAGGATAGCAATGGACTCCAGAAGGTTTTCAATGGTTCAGTTGAGTGGGCGGAAAGTGGCAAATGGAATTCAATATGTAAAGTGCGAGGTAATGCATTTGGGCCGGGTGAACAAAGCAAGGGAATACTCAATAGACAGGGGATATTGAGAGGGGTTGAGAAAGTTAGAGACCTTTGAGTTTATGTCTACAGGTCCCTGAAAGTTGTAGGACAGTGAGTATGGGGGTAAAGAAAGCATATGGAATATTTTCCTTTATTGCACAAAGTATAGAATACTAAAGCAGAAATGCAATGCTGGAACTATATAAACACTGGTTGGGCCACAGCTAGAGTTCTGAGTACAGCTCTGGTCACCATATAACAGGAAGAACATAATTGTTCTGGAAAGAGCAGTGAAGAGATTTAGAAGAATGTTGCCAGGGCTGGATAATTGCAGCTATGAAGAAAGATTAGTTCGGCTGGGGTTGTTTCTTGTAGAAGAGGTAGCTGAGAGGTGACTTGATTAAGATGTACAGAATTATTAGGGGCCTAGATAGAGAAGATTGTTTCCCCTAGCAGAGAGGTCAGTTACCAGAGGGCACAGATTTAAGGCGATTGCTAGAAGGATTAGAGAGCATAGTAGGAAAACCTTTTCACACAAAGGGTGGTAGGTGTCTGAAATTTGCTGCCCAGATTTGTGGTTGAGGCAGACAACTCCAACTCCTTTAAAAGGCACCTGGACCTACAGCTCAAAATACTTAAGCCAAAAGGCTGCGAGAGGGTGACAAAAGAATAGGTGGCTAGATTTATACCTCAGTTGGCAAAGACATGATGGCCTGATGGCCTCTTTCGGTGCTGTAACGCTTCTATGGTTCTAACTGTACATGTTAATGATTGGCTGACAAAATGGTTTGAAAGCAGCAATTTGATGGTGTTAGATATAAGACACTTATAGAAGTTTTAAAGATGCATTTTTCTCCTGCCTCCTCTGGAGGCATTCCACCCGCCTGCCTCCTTTCACATATCCTGGCAGCCAAATTATACAATACTCCTATAATAAAAGGCCCTGACCCAGGGAAAACTGCTGAGAGTTCTGGTTTTGCGACAGATACATGATCCACAATCAAACCCACCTTTTTTTGTTTGCTCATGGGATGTGGGCATTGATAGCATTTATCCCTAACTGTCCTAGAGAAGGTGGTGGTGAGCTACCTCCAACCAGAAAATCCAACCCCAAGCGTTACCAATCTGGAGTTAAGCGTTAGAAGAGGGGTAGAAACAGATGAATTGAGTCAAGTCAGGAACTTTTTCTCTATGGTAATGAAATAAGTAAAGGCAAATAGGGTCATCAAAACAAAATCCAATTCTTTTGGATCAGAAACCATAAAGGAATGAATGCAACAAAAAAAGAATTGAAGAGAAAGGGCAAAATAAATGTGAGTAGGTCGTGGTTGACTGGCAAATCTTTGAATTGGGTTGGTATATTGTTCAAAATGTTGGAAGACAATAAAAAGGGAAGTTAGCAAACAACACAAACTGACACAGTTTAACTGGAAAGGGTAATGACAAATCACTGCTGAGGTGTGGAGAATAGTCAGTCCATAGGCAACATTGGTAGATACTTTAAGCAGATCCAAGCAACTTTTACATTGCAGTTAACTTAAAACATTGGTACGACAAATGGGACTAGATAAGAATGCAACTTTTTACCTTATCACTCATTCCAAATTTTGTGACCATCAGCTTGGCTATTTTGGTTGCATTATCAAAGTCACTTGAAGCACCTAAGTTTAAAAATTACAGTATTTCAGTTACAGAAAACAGACAAGTGTTTCGATTCTATTTTTACTCTAACAAAAGGTGGCAAAAGAGAGTTAAGAGATACAAAAAGGGAGAATGAAAAGAAATGTGCAAGGGATAAGGAAATATATATATTTTTTTACAATTATTTGAAAAAAAAGGTGCTTAGAAGCACTGCAGACCTCTTGAAATCTCGTAATGGTGATAAGTCAATAAAAAAAAAAGAAATGGCGTATATAATGAATAATTGATGTTAATATTTACTGCCGAGGAAGGAAATGGCATTGTAGACGTCCCAGAAAAAAACTAACATTAAACAGGGACATGGCCTCAGCCAAACTGACATGAGCAAAATAACAGGTGATCTGCTCCTCTACATTTCGGACCCACAAAGCAGCATGGATGGGATCATCGCGCTCCTGAAAGAGTTTGGTGCCTTCTCGGGCTACAAATTTAATATGAGCAAAAGCAAGATCTTCCCGGTACACCCACAAGTATGGGGGGCAGCACTAACGGGACTGCCGTTTAAGCAAGCCCGACACAAATTCCGCTACCTGGGGATCCAAATAGCCCATGACTGGAAAGGGATCCACAAATGGAACCTCACCAGTCTGACAGAGGAAGTAAAAAAGGACCTGCCTCGCAGGGAGAGTCCAGACGATCAAAATGAATGTGCTGCCCAGGTACCTCTTCCTATTCAGATCCATCCCGATCTACATCCCCAAGGCCTTTTTCAAAGCACTAGACAAACTAATCATGGCGTTCGTATGGGGGGGGGGGGGGGGGGGGGGGGGGGCTTGCCCTCCCAAACCTACAACTCTAGCACTGGGCTGTGACGGCTGAGCGTGTAAGGGGATGGATCAAAGAGCCAGAAGCCGAATGGGTGCGTGCTTGGAGGAGACCTCCTGCAGGGGGACCTCACTCCGGGCCCTCGCCACGGTGGCACTCCCATCCCCACCCAAACAACATTCCAGCAGCCCGGTGGTAATAGCCACCCTCCAATCCTGGAACCAACTACGGCAGCAATTTGACCTGACCAAAATGTCGGGTAAAGCTCCCATCTGCAACCACAGGTTCACGCCTTCAAAAGGTGGGGACAGGACAGAGGGACACTGACAGTCAGGGACCTATACACAGACGCCAGGATCGCAACGCTGGGCGAACTGACAGAGAAATTCCAGCTAGCCAGGGGGAACGAGCTGAGGTACCTGCAACTCAAAAACTTCCTACGAAAGGAGACAGGACATACCCACAACCACCACGACAGACACTACTGGAAGAGTTACTAGACGCAAGCATATTAGATAAAGGAAACTGTAGCGACATGTACGACCGACTGGTAGAAAGGGCCGACAGCGTACTGGACGCAACAAGAATGAAGTGGGAGGAGGACCGGGGGATCGAAAAAGGGTGGGGACTCTGGAGCGAAGCACTGCATAGGGCCAACTCCACCTCCACGTGCACAAGGCTCAGCCTGACGCAACTAAAAGTGGTACATAGAGCCCACTTAACAAGAACCCGTATGAGTAGATTCTTCATAGAGGTGGAGGACAGATGTGAACGGTGCCAAGGAGGCCCGGCCAACCACGCCCACATGTTCTGGTCTTGCCCCAGACTTGTGGAGTACTGGACAGCCTTCTTCGAGGCCATGTCCAAAGTGGTGGGGGTGAGGGTGGAGCCGTGCCCGAAAGTGGTGGTCTTCGGGGTCTCGGACCAGCCAGATCTATTCCTGGGGAGGAGGGCGGACGCTCTTGCCTTTGCCTCCCTGATTGCCCGCCGTAGAATCCTGTTCAGCTGGCGGTCAGCAGCACCACCCAAAGCTGCAGACTGGCTGTCCGACCTCTCGGTATCTCTCCAAATGGAGAAAATCAAATTCGCCATCCGAGGGTCAGACGACGGCTTCCACAGAACGTGGGAGCCGTTCATCCAATTGTTCCGGGACCTGTTTGTGGCCAACAAACAAGCAGAAGAACAGCCAGGTAGCCAAGAAACGGGAAAGTAGCCAAAGCATGAGAGGGAGAGATAGACCGGGAGGGGGGGGGGGGGGGGGGGGGGGGGGGGCGCGACAGCTAAACCTAAGAGGAAGGAAAGGCGAACCACAGGGCTGGAGGCAGAAGCGGGGAGGGGGGGGGGGGGTGTACAGGGAAGAGAGAGGGAACAACAGAGGAGAGCCAGGGAAGGGGAGGGGGAAGGCAGGGAAACGTTAACAAACTTGGCATCCACAGGAACAGAGAAAATGGGGAAGACGGGATGGCCGCAGAAGCGCGCACGAGATGACAACGCGTACAGAGCTGCTGCTGTTGAGCGAGGGCACAATACCGTCCACTGACTTCGCGGGGAAAATTAAAACGTCAGCAGCAGCAGCGATCCATGGGGGGGTGGGGGTAACGTCTAGTGGATTGCTGATGTATATTCTCTTTCTGCACTATGTTAATGTTCACTAATTTGCTGTGTTAAGATTATTACTATTTAATATGAAGAATTTTGCAAAACCTCAATTTTAAAAAAAACAGCAGCAGCAACCCAGGGGGTGGGGGGACCATCTTTCTTTGTATTATTTTCCTTTTTGGAGTGTTTTGTAAACTTATTGAAAAACTTTGCATAAACACATATTTTTTTTAAAAAGTTCTGGATACCAGACCATATAATGGAAGCATAGACTTTGGAAAGAAAGCAACATGGATTCAAGAGTTAATTAAAATGAGAGATTATACAAACTAGGTCTGTATTTCTTGGAATTTAGAAGATTAAGGGAGAATTTGAAAGAAATTGTCAACACATGAAGGGTAACTGATTGAAGATAAACTATTTGAAGTTTATGACAAATCTAAAAATTAGAAACACACCTTTTAGGAATGAAATAAGAAAACATTTCTGCACACAAAAGGTATAAGTTTAGAACTCTTCTGCAAATGGCAATTGATGCTTGATCAATTGCTAAGTTTAAATTAGAGATTGATAGATCTCTGTTAACCAAGGATATTAAGACATATGGGCCAAAGGTAGGTACATTGAGGTAGGTCACCGATCGGTTGCGATCTCACTGAATGACAATAGGTTTGAGTCGCTAAATGGCGTACTCGTAATCTGGCGTTCCTTAATACAAACCTGTTGTAATCTGTTCTATTCCAAAGATGAGTTCTTCTGCAACTCTGCCGCCCATGCTGACATCCATTTGAGCAAGTAACTGAGCTCGGGTTTCACTCCATCTGTCACTTTCTGGTAACAAAGACACCTGAGAGAAAATTTTGTTGCACAGAAAGCTTAATATAAGCTACTTGGTAAGCCCCTGCAAGATTTTGTAAAGCACACAAATACCTGCACTGTATTTTAGAAGCACAATTTACAGTTTATTGTATAGTACGGATTTGAACTTCAGATATATGTGGAATAAAAGAGACAGAAGCAACACGGACACAAAATTGGCTGAGTGACAGCAAACAGTACTGGTTAATGGTTATTTTTCAGACTGGATGAAAGGTTTACAGCAAAGCTCTGAAGGGCTCGGTTTCGGGACCCTACTCTCCTGATATATTAATGACCTAGATCTTGGTGTACAGGGAACAATAAAAAAATTTGTGGAATTGACAAAATTTGGAAGCATCGAGTGGCACAGTGGTTAGCACTACTGCTTTACAGCACCAGTGACCCAGGTTTGATTACGGTCTCAGGTGACTGTCTGGGTGAAGTTTGTACATTCTCCCACCCTGGCTGCGCGGGTTTCCTCCCACAGTCCAAAGACTTGCAGATTAGGTTTATTGATCGTGCGAAATTGCTCCTTAGTGTCCAACGGTTATGTGAGGTTACAGGGATAGGGTGAACGTCGTAATATAATGACCAAGGGATTTTCACAGTAACTTCATTGCAGTGTTAATGTAAGCCCACTTGTAGCACTAATACAGATTATTTAGTAGTAGTTTTGGTAACAAGAAGGCAAAGAAGCAATGTAAAATAATGGGCACAACTGTAAAGGTGCTGCAGGAGCAGAGGAAGCTGGGGTATGTATATGTGCATACATCATTGAAGTCGCAGACAGGTTGAAAGTGCAGTCAAAGAGGTACTCAAAATGACATGGCTGCAGTAGATGGGGAGAAATTGTTCCCACTTGTGAAAGGGTCAAGAACAAGAGGACACATATTTTAACTATCTGGCAAAAGAAACAAAAAAGCAATCATGAGGAAAAACATTTCCACACAATAAGTGGTTAAGATTTGGAATGTACATTAGTTGACTTGGTTATTTGCATCCCTGTTGGCTTGTTTTGTGATTGTGTTTGATGTGTAAACATATAAATGCCTCAATAAAATAATTTTTTAAAAAAGATTTGGAATGCACTGCGTGGTGTGTGACAGTGGCAGGTTCAATCAAAGCATTCAAAGGGGAATTAGATTGCTACCTGAAAAGGAAGAATGTGCAGGATTACAGGAAGAAATCAAGAGAATGGCACTAAGTGAGCTGTCATTTGGAGAGCCAGTGCAGAAATGAAGGGCTGAATGGGCTTCATCTGCGTAGTGATTCTGATATAGGCATTTACTTAGTAACTTTTCAGTCAGGTAAGGCACGGAGGGTGAAGTAAGCAAATGTCATGATTATCTTATTTTATAATTCATGTTTCTGGTAATAGCTTTTGTAGTTTTGTAATTTCGAAAAGCAGATAAATGGAAGCACTTGGGTGAGAAACTGGTTAACATAACTGGGTGGGTTACGGGGATAGGGTGGAGGCATGGGCTTAAGTAGGGTGCTCTTTCCAAGGGCCGGTGCCAACTTGATGGGTTGAATGACCTCCTTCTGCATTGTAAATTCTATGATTCTATGGCTCATCTTTGAGATCAAGGGGCAGGAGGTCCACATCTATTTCTTTTTTTTTTTAAATATAATTTTTATTGGAATTTTTTACAGAAAATATAAAACGTAACGACAAACAATGAAATGCAACAAGATAACCCATAATAACTGTAACACCCCCAGACCGTATCGACGCATGTATCCCATCCCCCACCCCCCAACCCCAATGAACAACAGAAGAACTTAAAAATAAATTTAAATTAAATAAACAAACATAGTCATCGTCCGCCCCCGCCCCCCCAACACCTTTTCCCTCCCCCTTCCCCCCCACCCCCCCGGGTGGCTGCTGCTACTGTCCCCGTACCCTATCGTTGAGCCAGAAAGTCGAGAAAAGGTTGCCACCACCTAAAGAACCCTTGTACCGACCCTCTCAGGACGAATTTGATCTTCTCTAGCTTAATGAAACCCGCCATGTCATTGATCCAGGTCTCCACGCTTGGGGGCCTCGCACCCTTCCATTGTAGCAAGATCCTTCGCCGGGCTACTAGGGACGCAAAGGCCAGCACACCGGCCTCTTTCGCCTCCTGCACTCCCGGCTCCACCCCAACCCCAAAAATCGCGAGTCCCCATCCTGGCTTGACCCTGGATCCCACCACCCTCGACACCGTCCTCGTCACCCCCTTCCAGAACTCCTCCAGTGCGGGGCATGCCCAGAACATATGGGCATGGTTCGCTGGACTCCCCGAGCACCTGACACACTTGTCTTCACCCCCAAAGAACCTACTCATCCTCGTCCCAGTCATGTGGGGCCGGTGCAGCACCTTGAATTGGATGAGGCTAAGCCGCGCACACGAGGAGGAAGAATTAACCCTCTCCAGGGCATCAGCCCATGTCCCGTCTTTGATCTGTTCCCCCAGTTCCCCCTCCCACTTAGCTTTCAGCTTCTCCGCCTCCTGCATAACCTTGTAGGTATCAGATATCTTCCCCTCTCCGACCCAGACCCCCGAAAGCACCCTGTCGCTCACCCCCCTCGCGGGAAGCGAAGGGAATCCCTCCAGCTGCCGCCTAGCAAATGCCTTTACCTGCAGATACCTGAACATGTTCCCCGGGGGGAGCCCAAATTTCTCCTCCAACTCCCCCAGGCTCGCAAACCTCCCATCAATAAACAGGTCCCTCAACTGTCTGATGCCCGCTCTGTACCAACCCTGAAATCCCCCATCAATGTTCCCCGGGACGAACCTATGGTTCCCCCTTAACGGAGCATCCATCGAGCCCCTCACTTCTCCCCTATGTCGCCTCCTCTGCCCCCAAATCTTGAGGGTAGCCGCCACCACCGGACGCGTGGTATACCTCGTAGGAGGGAGCGGCCACGGCGCCGTTACCAGGGCCCCCAGGCTTGTATCTCCACAGGACGCCCTCTCCATCCGTTTCCATGCTGGCCCCTCCCCCTCCATTACCCACTTGCGCACCATCGACACATTGGCCGCCCAATAATACCCCGAGAGATTGGGTAATGCCAGCCCCCCCCCCCCCCCCCCCCCCCCCCCCCCCCCCCCCCCCCCCCCCCCCCCCCATCTCTACCCCGCTCCAAGAAGACCCTCTTCACCCTCGGGGTCCCATGCGCCCAAACAAAGCTCATGATGCTGCTAGTCACCCTTCTAAAAAAGGCCCATGGGATAAAGATGGGCAAACACTGAAAAAGGAACAAGAACCTCGGGAGAACTGTCATTTTGACGGACTGCACTCTACCCGCCAACGATAGCGGCACCATGTCCCACCTTTTAAATTCCTCCTCCATCTGTTCCACCAGCCTGGTAAAATTAAGCTTATGGAGAGTCCCCCAACTCCTGGCCACCTGCACCCCCAGGTATCTGAAACTCTTCACTGCCCTCTTTAATGGGAGTCTCCCAATTCCCTCCTCCTGATCACCCGGGTGTACTACAAATACCTCACTCTTGCCTAAATTTAACTTATAGCCCGAGAAGCCCCCAAATTCCGCTAACAGCTCCATCACCCCCGGCATTCCCCCTTCTGGATCCGCCACATACAACAGCAGGTCGTCCGCATACAGCAATACACGATGTTCCTCCCCACCCCGCACCAGACCCCTCCATCTCCCTGACTCCCTCAACGCCATAGCCAAAGGTTGTCCACAGCTATTTCAATAAGGGATTTAAATTATTAATGTACCGCCCAGATCAGAGAAGCTTATAGCACCTTTGTAAACGATTGTATTCGAGAGAAATTAATCATGCAGGTCACAGAATCAATCAGTTGTCTGAAAGGTCAAAGATAATTAATTTACATTTTTCTTTGAAACATCACAAATTATGCCACATTGCCATTGAAATGGGCTGGGGGCACAGGGTTCAGAAAAATTCCTTTGTTTTATTTATGCATTTCTAATTGCTCACAGAAATAGATGATCAGCAGTCAGCTTGTTGGTGCTTCGAGAAGGCAGGGATAGAATCTGCCAGGAGCTGTATAGGGACTGTGGGAGGAGACTGGAAGAAAGCTCTCAATAAGGGGTGGCACTGTGGCACAGCGGTTAGCACTGCTGCCTCACGCCGCTGAGGATCCGGGTTCGATCCCAGCCCCGGGTCACTGTCTGTTTGCACATTCTCCCGTGCCTGCATCGGTCTCACCCCCACAACCCAAAGATGTAGGTGGATTGGCCACGTAAAATTGCCCCTTAATTGTAAAAAAATAATTGGGTACTTTAAATTTAAAATGAAAAAAAAGACAAAGAAAATCAAAGCTCTGTGCAAAGACAGGACAAGGAGCGTAGAAGTCATTTAGGATCCATGATGTGTTCCTGATTTTTGAATCACTAAGCAGGAATGCTTCAGCTGAGAAGTCCACAATTGTGTGAATTTGAAGGAAAGTCGGAGAGTTGCTTAGTCAAAAGCTAATGGAAGGATCCAAATGAAATCTCATTCTTCAGCAATTAGCCATAACACAGAACGAATCAAAGTGAATTCTGAAGCAGCTGGTATACATGGTTTAATCCCAAAAGGAGAAAAGAATTAACCTTCAAGATCTTGCAATGTAACGGGGAACTGGATTTATTTTAAGCCTTGATCAATTATATAGTGTTAATTGTGCTTGCTGTATTTTAGTTTTTGTTCAAAATCTTGTGACATAGTTCTTTCAGTTAGTCACGGGGTGCTCAAATTTCTCTTCAAATGTTAATGGTCTCTACAGAGATAACAGATTTTATCTGTAACATAAGCTAAATGACCGTTTAGATGATGTTACATGAATAAAGAAAGAAAATTAGTGGTAGTTCCTCCTGTCAAGTAATGATAATCTATAAAAGCGAGGGCGGCACGTGGCACAGAGGTTAGTACTGCTGCCTACAGCGCTGAGGACCCGGGTTTGAATCCCGGCCCTGGATCACTGTCCCTGTCGAATTTGCACATTCTCCCCATGTCTGTGTGGGTTTCACCCCCACAACCCAAAGGTGTGCACGATAGGTGAATTGGCCACACTAAATTGCCCCTTAATTGGAAAAGAAACATTGGGAGCTCCAAATTTATCTTTTAAAAATCTATAAAAGCAACCACTCTTTTGTCAAATTGCAATACTGCATCATGCCAATTAAAACTTGGATTTAAAAATTCAACATTCCTGGCAATATTTATATTGGTTTTAAAATGGAACTGATCCAAACAAAGTGAATGATTAAACTTGTGTCTTGCAAGAAGTGTGATATTACACTTACATGTCCGAGCGTAGGTCCTCTTGGCATTATTGTAGCTTTATTAATAGGCATAGCATGTTTTGTAAAATGTGCGACTATAGCATGTCCTGATTCATGGTATGCTGTGATTTTTTTGTTTTTAGCATCAATCTCAATACTCCTGCGTTCTGGACCTGATGGCAGCAGACAACAGTCATAAATAAATGAAACCTTAGATTCCGTTTGAACAAATGCCGAACAATATCAGATTTTTAAAAAAAACTCAGATATTCAAACATCTCAATCCATACAAATAATCAGAATACTCAGTTTCACCATTATTACTATTAAATTTAGTGTTACAAATTCACGGAGCAGTTTTTGTTTAAATATATTAAAAGTAACAACTTTAGTGGCTTTTCATTTACTGATTCAGCCCAGAAAAGAAACAGTGAACTTCTGCAAATCACAAATTTTATGATAAAGATTTCCTAACTCTAATTAAAGTCAAACCCCTTTGCTTCACAGCTGCAGCATAGAGTCTTATTTCCAAATATTCCCATGTGCTTCAAAAACTATCAAAAAGACTAAGCACAATACAAAGGTCAAGATGCAAGCTGACTGCATACAGGGCGAGTTCTCACCCTAAGGACTGCATTTTGCATATTGTCAAGTGTACCGAGATACAGTGAAAAGTATTTTTCTGCGAGCAGCTCAACAGAAGTACATAAAAATAAAATAAGAAAAAAAAACATAATAGGCAACTCAAGGTACACAATGTAACTACATAAACACCTGCATTGTGTGAAGCATACAGGTGTGTAGTGTTAATCAGGTTAGTCCATAACAGGGTTGTTTAAGAGTCTGGCAACAGTGGGGAGAAGCTATTTTTGAGTCTGATTGTGCGTGTTCTCAGACTTTTCTATCTCCTACCCGATGGAAGAAGTTGGAAGAGTGAGTAAGCCGGGTGGGAGGGGTCTTTGATTATGCTGCCCGCTTTCCCCAGGCAGCAGGAGGTGTAGATGAGTCAATGGATGGGAGGAAGATTTGTAAGGTGGACTGGGCTGTGTTCACGACTCTGAAGTTTCTTGCGGTCTTGGGCTGAGCAGTTGCCATACCAGGCTGTGAGGCAGCCACATAGGATGCTTTCTATGGTGCACCTGTAAACGTTGTAAGAGTTTATCGGTTCCTGAGGAAGTATAGGCGCTGTTGTGCTTTCTTGGTGATAGCGTCGATGTGGGTGGACCAGGACAGATTTTTGGAGATGTGTACCCCATGAAATTTGAAGCTGCTAACCATCTCCACCTCAGTCCCATTGATGCTGACAGGGGTGTGTACAGTACTTTGCATCCTGAAGGCAATGACCAGCTCTTTAGTTTTGCTGGCATTGAGGGATAGATTGTTGTTGTTGCACCACTCCACTAGGTTCTCTATCACCCGCCTGTACTCTGACTTGTCATTATTTGAGATCCGGCCCACTATGGTCGTATCGTCAGCAAACTTGTCGATGGAGTTGAAACCAAATTTTGCCATGCAATCGTTTGTGTACAGGGTCTATAGTAGGGGGCTACATACAGCCTTGCGGGGCCCCGGCATTTAGGACTATTGTGGAGGAGGTGCTGTTGTTTATTCTTACTGATTGTGGTCTGTGGGTCAGAAAGTTGAGGATCGAGTTGCAGAGTGAGGAGCCGAGTCCTAGATTTTGGACCTTTGATATGAGCTTGGTTGGGATTATGGGGTTGAAGGCGGAGCTGTAGTCAATAAATAGGAGTCTAATGTAGGAGTTCTTGTTGTCGAGAGGCTCTAGGGATTGTGTAGGGCCAGGGAGATGGCGCCTGCCATGGACCGGTTGCAGCGGTATGTGAATTGCAGTGGATCAAGGCGTTCTGGGAGTATGAAGGTGATGTGCTTCATGACCAACCTCTCGAAGCACTTCATTACGACTGAAGTCAGGGCCACCAGACGGTAGTCATTGAGGCACATTGTCTGGTTCTTCTTTGGCACCAGTATGATGGTAGTCTTCCTGAAGCAGGTGGGGACCGCAGAGCGGGGTAGGGTCAGGTTAAAGATGTCCGCGAACACATCTGCTAGCTGGTTCGCGCAGGCTCTGAGTGCACGATCTGGGATCCTGTCCAGATCCGTCGCCTTCAGAGGGTTCACTTTCAGGAAGTCCGACCTGACTTTGGAAACTGTGGTGGTGGGTATGGGTGTGTTATGGGTTGCTGGGGCACTCGACAACGGACCTTGGTTTCCTGCTCAAACTGAGCATAGAATGCATAGGGAGCAGAATCAAAAGAGCTAAAGAAAGTTTTGATGGACAATAATTGATGTCTTTAAAGGAATATTCCTATTTTAAAGTATCTGAATAATTTCCTAAAAGCGGTGTACAAATGTGCATGTCTGACAATTTTTTTGGGAGGTACCTCAGAGTGGCTTTTCATTTCAGCACCTAATTAGGAGGAATTTTCTGGAGCCTCCAGTTTATGCTGAAAACTCCAATATAAATGGGTGACAAAGATGATGCATCTAATTGCCTGTACATCTTAAAACATTTCACTAGATAAATGACAATGCATGCATTAAGTGACTAAGATTATATTACAAACGCTCTTTTATTTTGTTTAAGTGGTTTCTCAAGAAGCATTATTCTACATAATAGGAATTTACGTAAACTGAATTTTTCTATGAACATTCCATGAGGAAAAAAAACATAAGAGTTGCTGAAAATGCAAGTTTGTGCACCTAGTTCAATAAAAAGACAAACTTATTTAAGCTCATTTTATGAAGCAAAAAGCAGCTCTTAAAGAGATGCAGCCAGTAAGCACGAGCTGAAAATTTTAAATATTTCCAAACCTTCACTTTGGGTTTTCTTTCCTCTAAAACAGTAGCTTGGAAGTTCAAAACACAGGAACTTTATAGGAAGAGCTACTAAAACTTTAAAAAGTCAAAACTCATACAGCTGGTTAGAACATACCCATAAGGATTTTGTCCTTGGCAAATTCCAAGTCTTTCATTGTAACTTGATCCTTTTCATCCACTGCTGCTTTTAGAGCAGCCTGGTTAACCAAATTCTCCAATTCTGCCCCTGAGAAACCCACTGTGCCTCTGGCTATTATTTCTGCATCAATTGCTACAACAACAAAAAAAAACAGAGTCAAATCACACAGAAAATAAGCTTGCAATAGTCATCTTTGTTAAGTAGTAGCTGCAGCTTACCCGGATCAACTTTAACTTTGCCAAGATACCATTTAAGAATTTCTATTCGCCCTCTTATATCCGGTCTTGGAACTGTAACTTGCATGTCAAATCTACCTGGACGTACAAGAGCACTATGGAGGAAGAATTCACAAGAAACCGGACATTACCTTAAATGTGTCCAAACTTGGGAGATTTTCCTTATTGCACAACTATTGTACTCATCAATGCTGCTAAACTGCATTACAGTTCAGTTTGTCAAAATCACTGAATGTTCAATTCAACTGATGAACAATTAAATTCTTGAGGTAGATTTACAAACAGATCGCATAAAAAAGGACACGTTGAAGCTTTTCGTTTTGCACTCATCAGGACACTTTGCAAGAATTCTAGTACAAGGGGAAAACAACAATTTATATTGCATAAGTGAATGCTGATTTGTTGCCAAGTTGACTCTGCAGATAACGTTATCAAACCAAAAAGATATTCTGCCGATTAGAGGTGAATATGGTGATAATTTCATTGCGAGTGTAATACTAGGTTTGTAGGCCGTACGTACCAGAGATTGGCAGATCGCATCAACCAACATGTCCCAGCCTCTGCTCGCAACAGGCAAGGTACAGATCGTTCCCTACCAGCCTGTGCTTGCAAAAATCAAAACACAGTGCCCAACATTACGTGAATCCTCATAGTGCTAAGAATTACGCTGACAACCAAGTTAAGCCTTGCAATATGGCCCATTTTGGTGTACTCAAAACTACATATATTGATACACAGGGTTCTGTTCTTGGCAGATGAAAATATATGGACAGTCATCGTGCCTGTCTCAGCAAAAAAATATGTGACAGCCATTCACCGGCTCATTCGCCAAGGCAATGCCTTGACCACTCAGGGGCAAGTTGCCAGGTTTAAATTTCAAACAATGCTTGGCAGTTATATGTCAGTCACCATTAACTGGGTCATTATCCATGGTAATGCCTCTACCAACTATAGACCATTTGTCAACCAATCAGCATTCGCTTCTCATACAATACAAATTGTTTTATCGCCTTATACTGGTATTCTTGCAAAGTGTTCTGATGTGTGCAAGATGAAATGCAAAACATTCTGACATATCTACTTTTCTTCAGCAATACTCAAGCTCTGTACTACCAAGCGACTATTTACAAACATTTAGCGAGTGATACTGGAAGACTGTGTTACTGCAGGATTGTTTTGATATTCTGTTGCTCAATATATTAAAAAAGTAAATTAAAAAGGGTCATATGTAAAATGGTGTTACTCCTTTTTCAAGTGAGCTTAAGTCAAATAAAATCCCTTTCAAACAATAGTGACGTCCATATCCTACGATTTTCTTTTAAAAGAATCTGCACTAAAGTTATTTTCCTTTTTCCTAGAAACACCTTATATTTTAAATTTAGAAACAGATATAAATCAGCGTTCAATTCACACTTACTTGTCCAATGCTTCAGGAAAGTTTGTAGCCCCTATTATAATGACACCCTCATTGGGCTTGAACCTGAAGAGAAAAATAAAGCTTTACACCGCTAGCTATTAAATGCTATATTCTAACAAATGCAAGTTCAAAATATGTCAATTACCACCACTATTCTGTGATTAAATTGCTTCAAATTTTTAAAACGCACAAGTTATTTAAGGCTACAAAATGGAGTGTCAGGTGCCCAATTGCTCAAGTGTTGTTGCCTTCAAAAGAATACACTTAAAACAACTTTAGAGAAGCACATTCTATCATCCAGTGGTTGGAAAGTTTCCCAAGATTGACCATTGGCATATACTTTACTAACCCAGCCAAGGAATGCTCTACATGTCTCTCTGGGCTTTCGATACATCATAGAATCATTACCATGCAGAAGTAGACCATTCTGCCCATCAGGTCTGCACCGACCCTCAGAAAGAGCACTCTGCCAGACACCCTCCTCCACCCTATCACTTTAACCCCAACTAACGTTTTGGACATGATGGGGCAATTTAGCAAGCATGGTCAATCCATTTAACCTGCACATCTTTGCACTGAGAGGAGAAACCGGAGCACCTGGAGGAAACCCAAGCATACACAGGGTGACTCCACAGTCACCCAAGGTTGGAATCGAATTCAGGTCCCTGGCACTGTGAGGCAGCAGTGCTAACCACTGTGCCACCATGCCGTCTGTAAAGTGAGAGTAAATAAAAGCCAAATTTGTTTTTCTAAGATTGCCACATAGTGGTCCTTGCTGGACTTCATAATAATCGCTTGTCACAAGTAGGCTTCAATGAAGTTACTGTGAAAAGCCCATATGTGCAAGGTCAGGCAAGAATAGGATTTAACTTCGCTGTGATGACCCTAAAAAAGTTGCAAAGCTTGTCCAAATTCATGTGAACAATGGTCACATTGGACATTCTTTACAGCTATTAATGCCCATTTAAACACACCATTGCACCTCAAACTTTACTCTTGGCAGTGTCTTGGTCTCTTTTCTTACCCATCCATCTCTGCGAGTAGTTGATTTATAGTCTGTCTAGAATAAGGATGCATGGGTGATTCAATTCTCTTTCCACCAACAGAATCCAGCTCATCAATAAAGATGACACAGGGTGTATTTGCTTTTGCCTCCCCTAAAACACAGACACACGAGAGTAAGTTAAAACAAAAGGGAAATAGAAAAGTATGGCAATTCTGCAACATTTTCATTGTACAGACTGGGAAACATACTAAATAGGTTCCTTATCCTACTAGCTCCAACACCAACAAACATTTCGTCAAACTCTGATCCTGATGCATAATAGAATGGTACATCTGCTTCGCCTGCGACAGCTCTTGCAAGGAGAGTTTTCCCATTTCCAGGGGGACCAACCAAAAGAATGCCTGAAATTAAACAGAATTGGACATTTCAGGTTAAATTAAACAGCATATTATGAATTAACAGCAAAATCAAACCTTTAAGCATATTGTTCTTGAGCTCACTCAATGATTTAGAATTTTTAAAAACTTTCAAGGACAAACAGCCCAAGACCATTTGCCTGCAACCCTTATTAAAGTCTTAGCCCAAATACAGAAAAATAGAAGTTTAATTCCAGGAGGCGAGAGTGACTTGATACCAAGGCAGCATTCAATGGAGTGTGGAATTAAACCCCTCTAATAAAGCTGAAGTCAACGGGAATTAGGGGGACGTTTTCACTGAATGGAGCCAGATCCAGCACAAACCAATCATCTTAGCTGCACAAGTTCCTCAGGACAGTATCTCCGCACAACCTTCTTCAGCAATGCCCCTTTCCCCACCAATTGGGTCAGAAGTAGAGATGTTCACCACATTGCTCAGTTCCATTCTCAATTCAGATACTGAAGCAGTCAGTGTACACAGCAGAGACCTGGACAGCATTCAGGCCTGGGTTCACAAATAGCAAGTAATATTCACGCAAGACAAGTGCAAGGGAATAACCATCTCCAACCAAAGAAAATCTACCCCCTCTCCCTCCACCCCAATGATATTTAATGCCATAGAATTGCCCCACCAACATCTTAGGGGTCACCATTCACCAGAAATTTAACTGGACCAGTCACAAATACCGCGCTCCGCAATACCGCGGTTCGCAATATACGGCGGGGGGGGGGGGCTTATGGACCCCAACTGTCAGCTTCCCTCTCCGGATCAAAGTGAGCCAGCCGCTGAAATTGACACTGCCGGCTGCTCTCTCCCCCCAATCAGCCGGCAGTGTCAATTTCAGCGGCCGGCTCACTTTGATCCGGAGAGGGAAGCTGCTCTCTCACTGAAACAATCAGCCGGCTGCTGAAATTGACACTGCCCGCTGATTGGAGGGAGGGAGCAGCCGGCAGTGTCAACTTCAGCGGCCGGCTGATTGTTTCAGTGAGAGAGCAGCTTCCCTCTCCGGATCAAAGTGAGCCGGCCGCTGAAATTGACACTGCCGGCTGCTCTCTCCCTCCAATCAGCCGGCAGTGTCAATTTCAGCAGCCGGCTCACTTTGATCTGGAGAGGGAAGCTGCTCTCTCACTGAAACAATCAGCCGGCTGCTGAAATTGACGCTGCCGGCTGCTCTCTCCCTCCAATCCAACTTTTAAGTTGTTAAAAATGCAGCAGTGCTTGTTTTAATTAGATCCACGATGGGGGTTTTAAATTTATTTTAAAATATATGCATGCGCTTCCCATTGTGAGTCTATCGGTGTCTGACCTCCCCCCACCCCCCGTAGACTCACAATGGGAAGCGCATGCATAGATTTTAAAATAAATTTAAAACCCCCATCGTGGATATCCGCGGCTCGGATGCAACGCGGGTGGCTGTCTTGGACCCCAACACCCGCATTTTAAAGGGGGACTACTGGTATCATGGATACAAGAGACCAGAGGCTCAAAATTTTGTGGTAAATGACTGCCCAGGCCTGTCCATCATCTACAAAACACAAGTCAGAGTGTGATGGAATACTCTCCACTTGCCTGGTGCAAATCCGACAACATTCAAGAAACCTGACAAAACAGTCTGCTTGATTAGCACCCCCATCCACCACATGAATCATTAATTCCCTTAATCACTGGTACACCATGGCTGCAGTGGGTGCCAGATACAAAATGCACTTCAGCAACTCATCGAGGCTTCTTCCAAAGCACCTTCCAATCCCACAATATCCATGCTATGGGCAGGAGTCACAGGAAACACCAGTATTTGCAAGCTACTCTTCAAACACACTATCCTGACTTGGAAATATATCACTATTCTTTCATGGACACAATCAAAATCCTGGATTTCCCTTCCTAACAGCACCGTGGCAATTGTTGCAACATACTGGCTGCTGTAGTTCAAAAGGGTGCCTCATACCATCTTCTAAAGGGTTATTAGGGGTGGGTAATAAACATTGGCCGTACTAGTATGATCAGCATCCCATGAATTGATTTTTTAAAAATTCTCGTAGAAATTTCACAAAGCAGAATTTTTTGGAATCATTGTAAAGGAAGTGTAAAAATGCATTAAGTTATAATTCCAAGCTCCATACCTTTAGGCAGTTTGCCACCTAATACAGTGAACTTCTGAGGATTTTTCAAAAATTCCACCACTTCCTGTAGCTCGTGTTTTGCTTCCTCCACCTGAGATGAAGTTATAAAAGCAATATTTGCAAATGAATCTTTTAAAATTCAATGTACTTAGAGAGGGCAAGGTAAATGCTACATACCCCTTTCACATGCTCAAAGGTCACATTTTTCATCTGAATTGGGTCCACCGCTGCATCCAGTCCTGAGGTGGTACGAAATCGCACTGTTGGAAAGGTAGGTCTACACTGAAATAATTGATTTCTATAAGCTTCCCACTACTGAACCGAAAGAGTGGTGCTCCACATGGTTGTTTTACCCACTCACAAAAATGAACTGAACTGTGCAAATGCAATTACATGTTTTTTGTCAAATACAAAGCTAACTCTACATAGTAAATAGCTTTACAATACGTCATTGATACAAATGCACACGTTGATATGATAGAAAGGATTACAGTGGGGTCACTACATCACTATGAGACAAAGCTTTCTAATATAGAAATTAAAGTCCATTCGAATTACAAATGACAGCCTAACTGACTTGCACATGATTTCATTGTACAAAATACTGCACCAATTTGAAGTTTTCAACAAAAAAGATTTACAGGTCAACATGCTTGGAGTTGGCTTTTAATCTCTCAGAGAAATTCTGCAAGGATTTAATTAACTTAACTAAGTTTATTCACTTAAGGAGAAATTTCTTCACTCAGAGAGTGGTGAAGCTGTGGAATTTATTACAATAGGAAGTAGCTGAGGCCAAAACATTGTATGTTTTCAAGAAGCGGTTAGATTATAGCACCGAGGGCAAAGGGGATCAAAGTTGGGGGGGAAAAGAGTGGGGTTAGTCTGTTGATTTATACAATCAGCCATGATCATAATGAATGGGGGATCAGGCTCAAAATTCCGAATGGCACCCTCCTGCTCCTATTTTCCATATTTCTATGTTTACTGATGAACGCTGTAGTTCAAACATAGAAATTATTTAGTGTAGATTTTTTTCTGAATTTTTGATTGCAATGTTTATTTTCAAATCCAACAAATGATAAAGTTCTTCAATTGCATACTTGATGCTGAGATAGAAGTGATTAACTTTAAAAGGCCAAACAGATTTTTGAAGTACACAGGAAATTTCAGTTCCTCCTGAAGCAATGAATTAAATATTAAATACCAACACACTGTTTTCATCAAGAAACTAGGCAGGGCATTTAAAGATATAGGCAAACCATACTATGAATATTTTCACCTTACAATAGCACAAAAAAAATGCATCCATACATCTAAATGCACACATACTGGAACATTAACTTGAAATGTTAAAATGTTTTACAGTAAGTGGTCAGCTACAATAAGTGGTCAGTCAGTTGAAATGATGGGGCGAATAACATAGAAATTGTTGGTCCTTTCAACTGCATATGGTTCAAAACTACAACAGCAAAAATGTGAGTCACAGAATATTTACCAGATAAGAACGGGGTTCTAGATAGGCCATAAATCCCAAGTAAGAGGAGGAACAGAAGAACTAGTCTTGTTCTTCTTAAAGAGTCTGGGGAAACAAAAGAGTGGTGTTAATCATTCTATAGGAGAGTTTCCTTAAAAGTACTAGACAGTAAGGCAGCACGGAGCATGTGAGAACACCATCATACATTTATGCCATAATGTTTTACACCTGCCTGTTACCAACATAAACTCTTTAATCCTCTGTTTTATCCACTGTATAGGTTTCTGTCAGATCATTTGCCTTTAAAAAGAGCTACCATTCTGAATGCAAGTTGCACAATCTTATTTTAATTTATTCCACCTTTTAAATCAGCTTAACATTTTCTTTGTTGGCTTTTTTTCTGTTTTTCCTATGCTTATTTTGTTAAATCCATTTTTACAATTTACTGTTCAAATTTACTCCATTTTTATTTCCCAGTCCTGGTTTCACTACTCCATTCAAAAGGAAGTGGAGATACAAGTAAAGTCAGGTTTAGCAGTGAAGAGCTTACGCGCATCATGAACTTGACGCCAAATTGTGCTTAGAGGAAATTGTGCTTACAGGAAATGTTCATCAAGTGCAAAAAAAGCTCATGGACTTGGCACAAAGATATACCATCTGTTCAGCTGCTCCGGTTACTTTCCACTTTTCTTCTAGCCTGCTGAACCAAATGACTCCCAAGAATCTGTCTAACTGCTGCCTTAACATCTTTCTCACATTGAAAGAACTTTAGTTACGCCACATTTGGGATATTGCATACAATTCTGGTCGCCACAATACAAGAGGTCTCCAGGCGGCAGTCTCGGGGATTCGCGGCCTAGTCTCCAGGGGGCAGTCTCGGGCATTCATGGCCTAGTCTTCCAGAGGGCAGTCGCTGGGATACGCGGCCTAGTCTCCAGGGGGCAGTCTCCAGGATTCGTGGTCTAGTCTGCTGGGGGCAGTCTCCGGGATTCGTGCAGCAAGTGTTAGTTGCTCGAGGAATGCTGGCACAAAATTGATTAGCTGGAGTCTGAGCTCCATGCCAGCCCGAGGACAACCAAGTGCCCTTTCTAATCCCAACTTCCTGCCCCGGTGCATAGCCCTGTAGCTTCGAGCACTTACGGTGCAGATCCAGGTACCTTTCAAAAGAGTTCAAAGTCTCTGCCTCCACCACAAACTCGGGCAGCGAATTCCAGACTCCCACCCTTTGCATAAAAAGATCTTCATCATGCCTTCCTTCTGCCACTTTTCTTGAATCTATATCCTCGGTTCTAGAATTCCCCACCAAGGGAAACAATTTTAACCTGTCCACTATCTCATCCCCTCATAATTTTATACACCTCAACTAAGTCACTCCTCAGCCTTCTTCATTCCAAGGAAAATAACCACAACCTATCCAATCTCCCCTTATAGCCATACTTTTCTAGCCCTGGGGCACCATTCTTGTAAACCTCCTCCGCACTCTCTCCAGAACAATAATGTCCTTCCTGTAATCCAATATTCCACTTCTAGCCTCAATTCTAACATTATATCCTTCTTTTTATATTCTATACCTCTGCCAATGAAGGAGAGCATTCCGTACGCTTTTTAACAATCTCGTCGACTCGAATTCTGCCTTTAGGGACCTGTGTATCGGTACGCCGAGACCTCTCACTTCATCTACTCCTTAGTAAATTCCCATTTGTTGTGCACTCCCTACAGCTACTTGACCTCCCTAAGTGCACGACCTCACACTTCTCAGTGTTAAATTCCATCAGCCAAGTTATCTCCCACTCCACTAACCCATCTATATCATTTTGGAGATTATAGCTATCCTCTACACTGTCCATCACTCAGCCAATCTTTGTGTCATCTGCAAATTTCCCAATCATGATTCCCACGTTCACATCCAAATCTTTAATATATAATCAAACAGTAAGGGTCCCAACACAGAACCCTGTGGAACACCGCACTTGAAACAACTTTCTAATTGCAAGGGCAGCCACCGACAATTACCCGTTGCTTCCTGATGTGGAGATCCCGACGTTGGACTGGGGTAAGCACAGTAAGAAGTCATACAACACCAGGTTAAAGTTCAACATGTTTGTTTCAAACACTAGCTTTGGGAGCACTGCTCCTTCCTAGGTGAATGAAGAGGTATGTTTCAGAAACATCTACATAGATAAATTCAAAGATGCCAGACAATGCTTAGAATGCGAGCATTAGCAGGTGATTAAGTCGTTACAGATCCAGAGATAGGGGTAACCCCAGGTTAAAGAGATGTGAATAGTCTCAAACCAGTTGGCAGGATTTCGCAAGCAAAGGCCAGATGGTGGGGGATGAATGTAATGTGACATGAATCCCAGGACCCGGTTGAGGCCGCACTCATGTGTGTGGAACTTGGCTATAAGATTGTGCGACAATCACCAGGCAGAAATGTTCCCTTCCAGTCGGGCAACACTTCAGCAGTCAAGGGCATTCAGCCTCTAATCTCCGGGTAAGCGTTCTCCAAGGCGGCCTTCAGCACGCGCGACAACGCGGAATCTTAAAGGATAGAGGATTGCCTGCTTGGCAGAAGACAGAGAGCGGGGATAAAGGGCCTTTTTCAGGACAGCAGCTGATGACTAGGGCTGGAATACAAGAGCAGAGATGTACTTCTGAGGCTATATATGGCTCTGGTCAGACCCCATTTGGAGTATTGAGAGCTGTTTTGGGCCCCATATCGAAGGAAGGATATGCTGGCCTTGGAAAGAGTCCAGAGGATGATCCCTGGAATTAAGAACTTGTCATACAAAGAGTGGTTGAGGACTCTGGGTCTGTACTCGTTGGGAGTTTAGAAGGATGAGGGTGTTCTTATTGAAACTTGTAGAATACTGAGAGGTCTGGATAGAGTGGACGTGGAGAGGATGTTTTCACTAGTAGGAAAAACTAGAACCAGAGGACATAATTTCAGACTAAAGGGACGATCCTTTAAAACAGAGATGAGGAGGAATTTCTTCAGCCAGAGGGTGGTGAATCTGTGGAACTCTTTGCCGCAGATGACTGTGGAGGCCAAATCACAGTGTCTTTAAGGTTCTTGATTAACAAGGGGATCAAGGGTTATGGGGAGAATGCAGGAGAATGGCAATGAGAAAAATGTCAGCCATAACTGAATGGCGGAGCAGGCTTGATGGGCTGAGTGGCCTAATTCTGCTTCTATGACTTATGGTCTTAACGGTGCTACATAAAGGCAAAAATAAGCAAAATACTGCAGATGCTGAATTCTGAAACAGTGTATATACTGAACATTACTGAAAAACTTGTCTGGTAGACACTTGATTTTCCAGTATTCTCTGTCTATATAATTGCAAGCAGTGGTTGCTTGGATAGCAATGGTCTCCAGTATTACCACATGGCTAGCACGATCCAACCAGTAATGGTTAGAACAAACCAGCCAGTAACAATGTGCAAACTCTTATACCCCAGAAGATTTATGGTCTATTGTTCACAAGATAACATTTTAAAATGGTAAATAAAGTTTTTCTTAAGCATAGATATACATTTGAAAAGCTGCAGTTAAATTCAATATATACAAATTCAAAATGTACATTAAACATGCACAAATTAATGTTATCCTCGTTTTCTTCCCATACCCAGTCATTCCTCATTTATATGTGACTCCTAATACCCTTTGTTATCAATGAATTCAGATTCTGGGCTCTCAACTGACAACTTTTCACCAGACACATTCAGTTGCTCTGCAACTTTATCTCACTAAAATGCTCAGCAGAGGAATCCCCATCTGCCCTTTTTCATCTGGTTACACCTGTTCTTACCTTGAATAATTTTTCTCAATTCCATTTACATTCTCGAAATAATTAGTACCACAATGGGAACCTGCATGGCTGCTCGTCATATCTTTCAGTAAGATATAAACATCTTTGTTCCGGTCATACTCAGGCTCTCAGTCTCCTAGTCCAATACATCGATGGCTGTGAACCCTATGCTATGTGCTCTAATCCTGAAAATTTTATTAATTATGCTACCACAATTCAGCCACTCCTCACCTACAGAGTCCATTTCACATTCCTCACTCCCATCTGGAGTTTTCCCTCTAGTAATACTTTTCATGAACATCTCTAACAAGCTCACCACCAGGACAGGCAGTGGCATAGTGGTACTGTCACTGGACTAGTAATCAGAGACCCAGGGTATTGCTCTGGAGAGCCAGGGTAATGCTCTGGAGATCCGGGTTCAGATTCCATTTGGATAGGTGATGAAATTTGAAATGAATGATGACCATTAAACTACTGCCAATTGTTGTAAAAACACATCTGGTTCACTAATGTCCCTTTGGGAAGGAAATCTGCTGTCCTTACCCAGTCTGGCCTATATGTGACTCCAGATCCAGAGTAATGGGGCAAAGAGTCATCCAGACTCAAAACGATACCTCCTTTCTCTCTCCACAGATGCTGTCAGACCGGGTGAGAATGTTCAGTATTTTCTGTTTTGTTTCAGATTCCAGCATCCGCAGTAATTTGCTTTCATGCACAGTAATGTGGTTGACTCTTAAATGCCCCTTTAAAGGCAATTAGGGACAGGCAAGCAAACACCCCTTTAAATAATTTCAAAACTCTCATGATTACAAATGGAATTCTAAAGACTTCATCCTGATCTCAATTTCTTGGTTAGATTCACCCTGAGGACTATTTCAATCACCAGAGCTTCTGAAATGTAATTTTTCTCAGCCAAGAATTCTACTTTGTTGCGGTCAACAGGTTCTTGATCATATTTGTCTTGGGCATGGGGAGGTCATGGTCAAATAATATGCACTACACACAAATGAAGAATGTCAACTAAATGTCTTTTTAAAAATATAGCCTCAGCCAACATCCAACAATACCAAGGATGAGATATCAGCATGAAAGCAGGAGTGAGAGAAATCGTTACAAGCAGTGAAGAAAAAAAAGAGACCCCTATTGCAACATGATAAAAAGTGTTTCCTTTTGTACTGACTTACCATTTGTCCTTTGTGTAAGAGCTTGTGCTTTTAGGAAGCCCTCTGCAAAACCAGTTTTAAATGCATCTTGATGCGCCTCAGGAATATTTTTTGTTTTGATCAAGCTGTCCAAATTTTCAACCTCTCGGCCTCGGTCCCTCAACAGAAGCCCCTACAAAAAAAATAAACTGTACTAAAGCTTTTTCCAAGAGGTGGTTGTGCTAAAATTGACAGATTAATATCATTGCTTACCTTCATAAATGAAGGAGGAGCAATACTTTCTGATTCAATTAAGTGCTCAGATGCTGCTAGTCTCCTTGCTCTTGACCTCAGAGTTTTAAATCCACGTATTTGTTCTTGGACTTAAAAAGATTAGCATTTCTTAATACTGCTTCACATGTCATTGATCATTTTAATGCAAGAATTAACAGTTAATATTTCAAATACATACTTGGAGACAGATGGAGGTTGGAACAGAGAGTCTGCAGTGGCCTGGCGTGCTGTCGAGAAAGCTGAGACGCACGTAGCACATTGAAGAAATTACTTGAAAACCCTAGAAACAGAACTGATGCTTAAATGTCCATAGTGGTAAACTAACAACACATTTATATTAAAACCTTGCTGTTAGAAGTCAGAGCACAGTTGATCATTACAATTTTTTGAGGATAAAAGATTTGTCCAACATGTCATCCTGTACCTAAGTTATAATGTTTAGGAGCAGTTTCTATGTGACCCATTTCTTTCATTCTGCAAACAGAGATTAGCTACTGCAGCAGCTCTGCCTAAAGAAAACAATTCTGCAAAAACCCACTTGAATCTATTCTCTCATTTGCCCTTCAACCTCATCCCTCTGATCGCCTCTTGTGCAAGCCCTCCTACCTTTACTCCATTAATGTTGACTGTGTCTGCAGGCACCTGGACCCAACTCTCCAGATCATTTACCTGTTTTCCTTGGTTAAGGACCTTGTTAAAAATCCACCCATGACAAAGTTTTCAATTGCTTTCCTTGCACCATTTTTTGGGCTCAGCATCCATTTCTTTTAATCATTTTCAGTTATGTGCTTTGGGATGTTTACCTACATTAATTGGACTATTTAAATCAAAGTGATTGCAATGCAAAAATGTGAGGCTATTAACATAAAATATGGAGTATATGAAATCTGTAAATAAAAACACTAATAAAATTTCAGAGTCAAAAATAGTCAAAATGGGACTTTAAAAAAAATTAATTTAGAGTACCCAATTCATTTTTTCCCAATTTAGGGGCAATTTTAGCATGGCCAATCCACCTCTCCTGTACATCTTTGGATTGTGGGGACAAAACCCACGCAAACACGGGGAGAATGTGCAAACTCCACACGGACAGCCACCCAGAGCCAGGATCGAACCTGGGGCTTCGGTGCCGGAAGACAGCAGGGCTAACCACTGCACCACCGTGCTGCCCAGTCAAAATTGGACGTGATGGTATTTTCAACTTTCTTTTCGAGCAAAGCTAGAAAACAATTATAACCACACTGAAATCTTTATCTCATATCTTCACTTAAAATATAGATTTTCAAACATCATATACAAAACAAAATTTATTACATTCACATAATAGCCATTAAGTTGGCTAGAAACATAAACCTTAAGTAAAACTATTAAAGAATAATAACATGTAAATATTCTTGAATGCAAAGCTTATCAAAAGTGAATGTTTGTTTTTGCTGATCATACAGTCAGAGGCACCTGTCATCCTGCTGCAAAGTGGGTGAATCAAATTAAATGATGCTTTGACCCAAGTTTACCAATGGCCTGAACACAGATACACTAGTATGTACTTCATAGGATCATAGAATCCCTGCAGTGGAAAAGGCCATTCAGCCCATTAAGTCTGCACCAACCGAAAAGCAACATACCCAGGCCCACTACCCTGTAATCCCACCTAATCTTTTGACACAAAGGGGTAATTTAGAACATACAGTGCAGAAGGAGGCCATTCGGCCCATCGAGTCTGCAGCAACCCACTTAAGCCCTCACTTCCACCCTATCCCCGTAACCCAATAACCCCATCTAAACTTTTTGGACACTAAGGGCAATTTAGCATGACCAATCCATCTAACCTGCATGTGTTTGGGCTGTGGGAGGAAACCGGAGCACCTGGGGGAAACCCACGCAGACACGGGAAGAATGTGCATACTCCGCACAGACAGACAGTGACCCAGCAGGGAATCGAACCTGGGACCGTGGCGCTGTGGAGCCACAGTGCTATCCACTTGTGCTACCGTGCTGCCCTTACTCGGCCAATCCACCTAACCTGCACATCTTTGGACTGTGGGAGGAAACTGGAACACCAGAAACCCAAGCAGACACGGGGAGAATGTGCAAACTCAAGGTTGCAATCGAGCCAGGGTCTGTGGCGCTGTGGGGCAGCAGTGCTAATCATTGCACTACCTTGGCTTATATAGAGCAGCACGGTAGCACAGTGGTTAGAACTGTTGCTTCACAGTGCCCAGGTCCCATGTTCGATACCCGGCTTGGCTCACTGGGTGGAGTCTGCACTTTCTCCCCGTGCCTGCTTGGGTTTCCTCCGGGTGCTCCGGTTTCCTCCCACAAATCCGAAAGACGTGCTTGTTAGGTGAAATGGACATTCTGAATTCTCCCTCAGTGTACCCGAACAGGCGCCGTAATGTGGCGACTAGGGGATTTTCACAGTAACTTCATTGCAGTGTTCGCCTATTTGTGACAATAATAAAGATGATCAAATCTACAAAATGGCATGGGAAGTTGGTGGAATGGGCAACAGGTGGCAGGTGAATCACAATGTGCAAAAATGTAAAGTAATTCACTTTTGTAGAAAGAACATGGGGACAATATAAAGGGTACAAATCTGAAGGAGGTGCAGGAGCAGAGAGACCGAGGTGCATATGTGTATAAGTCACTGCAGGTAGCAGGACAGTTTGAGAGTGGTGAATAAAGATACAGTATTCCAGAACTCATTAATAGGGTAATTGGGTTCAAGAGCAAGGAGGTTATATTGAACTTGTGTAAAACACTAGTTCGGCCTCAGATGTAGCATCGAGTTCAGTTATGAGAACTTCACTTCCAGAAGGATGTGAAGGCATTGAAGAGAGTGCAGAATAGATTCAAGAGGATGGTTCCAGGGATGAGAAACTTCAGTTACGAAGAGAAATGGTGGCTGAAAGGAGATTTGATAGAGGTACTCAAAATCATGAGGCGCCTGAGAGTAGATAGGGAGAAACTGTACCCCTTCATGAAAAAAAATCAAGAACAAGAGGTACTTAAGTAATTGGGAAAAGAAGCAACAGCAATATTTAAAAAAAAACATTTTCACAAAGCGTGATTAAGGTCTAGAATGCACTGCCTCAGAGTGTGATGAAGGCAGGTTCAAAGAAAACATTAAAAAGGAATTGGATAGTTATGTGAAAAGGAACAATGTGCCAGCTTACAGGGAGAAGGCAGGAAAATGGCATTGAATTGCTCATTCGAACAGCTGGTGCAGGCACGGTGGGCTAAATAACTCCCTTCTGGTTGTAACAATTTTGTGATTCTATGTTAACTGAATAGTTGTTATAGAACAACATCGGGGTGGCACGGTAGCACAGTGGTTCAATTCCCGGCTTGGGTCACTGTATGTGCAGAATCTGCACGTTCTCCCAGTATCTGCGTGGGTTTCCTCCGGGGGCTCCAGTTTCCCCCCATATTCTGAATTCTCCCTCAGCGTACCCGAACAGGCACCGGAATGTGGCGACTAGGGGCTTTTCACAGTAACTTCATTGCGGTGTTAATGTAAGCCTACTTGTGACACTAATAAAGATTATTACTACAAGATTCTTTCCATGGCCCTTTCACATGCTCACGATGACCTATGTACAGGATACAAGCTCTTTTATGCTTCTCTAGCATTTCTAGTTTTTGTTTCCAGCGTTTTTAAAAAATCTTTAAACCGCTTTCCTGCTGTCCAAACTGTGCTGACAATCAATAAACCTGGAAAGCAGTTAGTGCATTGAATTTAACCTGTAATCTTACAAAGTTGTTACCCTGGTGATTTCTGCCCATCAGGAATACCCAATGGTAATTTAGGTTGGTGAATTCAGCTAGCTGTTTTGTCCATTAGTTTTAATGGATAGAAAAGCTGTGGATCCAAGACCACTGCCACCGACTTCCCAATGTGAGTTCTCACTGAGGTGGAGCTCCAAGCTATTTCATGATGTTTAGCATTCGTTATCCATTGTGTTCTAGCTGATGCTATAAAAAGGACTACCTCATCCAGCTCCCCCAATTCCAATCTGAACACAGTCCCATTCAAGATTAAGCTAGTATTTTTTCAGATGCTTGTTCAACTGTTGCATACTTAACAGGACTTCTTAAAAATCTAGATCACCAACTCTTTTTTTAAAAACGTTTACAATAAAAATTTAACTTGAATAATTGAGGCACTCATTCACAAACAAGGAGCTAAGTTTACAGCACAATATTTGATACACAAATAATATTTAAAATGCATGGGAGCCTTACTTATTCATGCTGTGACCCATATTCAGTTTTCAGTTAATTAGCAACAGGAAACAAAGCTGTATTTTTCGGTGTCAAGAGCATAATCCATCTGCTGGCAAGTTTAGCTGGCCCTGTGGTAGCTGATAAATGGATTTCCTGGCTATCAGCAGACCAGTCTCTGTTTGCCAAATTTTAAATTTGCCTGCAAAAGCCATCTACAAACATACAGGATCGGCACACAGTCCTGCATGCACCCTTCTTAAAAGGGAATGTTGCTTTCTTGTGACCTGCTTCCAGGGTGACACATTCCCAACTGCTACACAGCTATGCACTTTAGAAGGAACATGGGGTGCCACCTACTGAAGTTACAGATATTAAAGGCTATGGAAATAGTGTGGGAAGATGGGAGTGGAGGTAGAGGGTTTGCTGTAATGGTCACCCTATTATAAGAAGGATATCTGGTCACCGTATTATAGGAAGGATATTGTTAAACTAGAAAGAGTGCAGAAGAGATTTACGAAGATGCTACCAGGACTTAATGATCTGAGCTATAGGGAGAGGCTGGGACTATTTTCCTCTGGAGCATAGGAGGATTAGGGATGATCTTATAGAGGTTTATAAAATAATGAGGGGCATAGATAAGGTAGATAGTTAACATCAACATCTTTTCCCAAAGATAGAGGAGTCTAGAACTAGAGGGCATAGGTTTAAGGTGAGAGATGCAGAAGAGACCAGAGGGGAAATTTCTTCAAACAGAGGGTAGTGAGCATCTGGAATCAGCTGCCAGAGGCAGTGGTAGAGGTGGGTACAATTTTTTCATTTAAAAAAGTTAGATAGTTACATGGGCAGAGTATAGAGGGACATGGGCCAAATGCAGACAAGTGGGACTAGCTTAGTGATAGAAACTGGGCCGAAGGGCCTGTTTCCATGCTGTAAACATCTATGACTCGAATCTTGTTGGATGGTGGAGCAAGCAGAGAGGACTGACTGGCTCTACCAGCTCTTTTATATGTCAGTGTCAGAAGCTTACAATAATTCAGAAATTCTATTATCTCTTATTTCTATTTTCTTTTAGGGCAACCATTTCTATTATTGGGCAACACGGTAGCATTGTGGATAGCACAATCGCTTCACAGCTCCAGGGTCCCAGGTTCGATTCCCGGCTTGGGTCACTGTCTGTGCGGAGTCTGCACATCCTCCCCGTGTGTGCGTGGGTTTCCTCCGGGTACCCCGGTTTCCTCCCACAGTCTAAAGATGTGCAAGTTAGGTGGATTGGACATGATAAATTGCCCTTAGTGTTCAAAATTGCTCTTAGTGTTGGGTGGGGTTACTGGGTTATGGGGATACGGTGGAGGTGTTAACCTTGGGTAGGGTGCTCTTTCCAGGAGCCAGTGCAGACTCGATGGGCCAAATGGCCTCCTTCTGCACTGTAAATTCTATGATCTATGATTATGAAGGATAGCCAAGGTCCACTGTATTTTGTTAGAACGAGTTTAAGATTTAACATTTTATACTAAATGGAAACGGCATCGATACAGATGTTTGACCCAACTTCAATACTAAGAATCAGCAAGACATTACTTTGCACTACAAAGCTACTGCTGACTTCTGAATATTTCCCATCACCAGTCACACGTATATTGTGTGAAATACAGCACCTGCCTCATATGAACACCACTCCCAATCCCATGCCTAATGAAACCTATGCACTATCTCTAGTAGGAATCCACTCCAACAGAGGGTCTGATTTTCTTTTACGCCCCAGTTATTGCACAGCCAAGATTGACCCGGGACACATTGACAATCAAATCTAGCTGCAGAATCTCCAAGTCGGTCAATTGTCACCCATTTTCCAGTGATCAGCAAAAGAAATGCTCTTTCTCATGTCTAGGCTTCAAGATTACTGGTAAGATGAAAGGTGGCTCGAAAGTAAGGTGCTCTGCATTTAAAGAGTAGAATTTGAACAAGACTACAAAAAGAAAAAAAATGTTTCTCACCATGTTTATTTTCAAAAAAGGACTGTGATGAAACATGGGACATTTGCCACTGTGATGGCTGTTCAGGATTTGAGTCACTTGTAGATAAACATGGGAGTAATCTGTCTGCCAATTCAGCGAGCTGGCTGGTTTTCAAATCAGAAAGTCCAAAGTCCCTTAGATTCAGCACAGGCTGCAAAAAAAAGTTCAAAGAAATGAATAAATGTAAATGCCAAATACATTTCATATTGCTTAATAAATATATATTGTAACACCAACATCACCGTTAAAACTGTTGCCAAATTATCTTTTAACCCATTCCTCCTTAATATTCAACCAACTTCCAAAATCTCATCATTTCAAATATTAAGACAGATTTTAGTAAACAACAAGACTACTTTGGCTTTAAAAAATCATAAAACAGATCTGGGTAGCTAGAATGGACCACATTGTGATTAGTTTGGAGTGCTGAGCTCCAAGCCAAGAAACCAATGGAGACGGGTGAAAAGAGAATATATTTGTGGGAACGGGTTAAAGGCTTACTGTGAATAGAAACTTTAAGGTTGCATCTTGCTGAATGGAAGGGCAAGGAGCCACGCACTCCTGGAGAATAAATGGTGCCGTAGAACAGGGAGAGATCTGGGGGTGCAAATACACAAACCACAAGTACCAACACAGGTTAATAAGACAATGTAAAGAAACAAACAAAAGTGTGGTTCATTTCTAGAGAGCAAGAGAATAAAAAGCAGATATGTTATGCTAGACTAGTCTAAAATGTTGGTTAAACAACATTCATCAGCAGTGAACAGGATAGAAAGACAATGAAGAACGAGCAAAACAACACTAGCATAATAACAAAAATCAGATTGTGCCCACGAGAAAAGATTGAACAGATTGGTGTTCTTTAAAAATAAATCTGATAAATCCGTTTTACACCACGGCTGCACAGTGGTTAGTACTGCTGCCTCACAGCGCCAGGGACCCGGGTTCAATTCCAGCCTTGGGTCACCATCTATGTGGAATTTGTACATTCTCCCTGTGACTGCATGGATTTCCTCCTAGTGCTCTGGTTTCCCCCCATAGTCTAAAGATATGCAGGCTAGGTGGATTGGCCATGTTAAATTGCCCCTTAGGTGTCCAGGGGTGTGCAGGTTGGGTTATGGGTTTAAGAGGATAGGGCAGAGTGGACATGGGTAGACTACTCTTCCGAAGGGTCGGTGTAGACTCAATGGGTTGAATGGCCTCCTTCTGCACTGTACGGATTCTATGATTCGATAAGGATTTGATAGGGTAGAGATCAAAATGATGCTTACACTTGCAAAAGAGATGAGAACTGTGTCCATAATTATAAATCTGAATAAACCTGAAGAAGGAGCCGTGCTCCGAAAGCTCGTGTTTGAAACAAACCTGTTGGACTTTAACCTGGTGTTGTAAGACTTCTTACCATAATTATAAAATAAGACATATGAGCAGGCTAGGCCAACTGACAGCAAGATCTGGACACCTTTTTTAATAATCTAATTTAATTTAATAATCTTTATTGTCACAAGTAGGCTTACATAAACACTGCAATGAAGTTACTGTGAAAAGCCCCTAGTCGCCACATTCCAGTGCCTGTTCGGGTCCACTGAGGGAGAATTCAGAATGTCCAAATTACCTAAAGCACGTCTTTCGGGACTTGTGGGAGGAAACCGGAGCACCGGGAGGAAACCCATGCAGACACAGGGAGATCGTGCAGACTTTGCACAGATAGTGACCCAAGCCGGGAATCGACCTAGGTCCCTGCCACAGTGAAGCAACAGTGCTGACCACTGTGGTACCATGCCGTCCATATGCCACCATGCCGCGCTTCAGCCCCAGGCCAAGTGGCAAATCACATTCACACCACATAAGTGGCAGACAATGACTGTAGTATAACGGGTTAATAGCTATGATGATAAAAAGTAATAAATATCATTGGCGATGTCAGATCAGTGTGTTCTGGAATGAATTTTGTATTGATGTATCCGTCTACATAGTTGATGAGTGTTTAGAAGTTCCTGGAGATCTTGTTTCCAGTAGTCTATGTTAAATGCACCTTGGGATCGTTTATGATACTTCGATGACCATCTCCAACAAAAGAGACTCGAACCATCTCCCTCTTGGCATTCAATGGCATTATCATTGCCGAATCCTCCACTAATCATATCCTGGGGGTGACCATTGATCATAAACTCAGCTGGACCAGGCATATAAATATTGTCACTACAAGCGCAGTACAAACAGTGTGAATTCTGCAGCGTGTAACCCATCGCCAAAAGCCTGTCCACCATCTACAAGCTCAAGTCAGGAACGTGATAGAATACTACCCATTTGCCAGGGTGAGTGCAGCTCCAACAACACTCAAGGACCAATTAACAAAAAGCAGCCACTATCATCCACTATCTTAAACATTCACTCACTCCACCAGCAATGCACACTGTGTACAAGATGCACTGCTGAAACTCACCAAGGCTCCTTTGCCAGCACCTTCCTAACCTGCAACTTCTACCACCGAGAAGGACAAGACAGCAGATGCATGGGAACACCACCTTCAAGTTCCCCTCCAAGTCACTCACCATCCCGACATGGAAATACATTTCAATTTCTTCACTGTTGCTGGTGAACTCCCTTCCTAACAGTACCTGAAGTGCAGCTACATTACATGGTCAGCAGTAGTTCATGTAGGTGGCCCACCACCACCTTCTCAAGGACAAGTAGGGATGAGCATTAAATACTTCCTATACTCTCTTCTCTTTTTTTTAAGTAAGCTGTGGCCAGTTTCAAATATTTTCCCAATCTTTGCAGCATTGTACATCTCTTTCAATTTGACACCAATCTCAATGTTCTTAAGCATAGATCTTTGTGCACAATCTTTGTTGAGTCTCTGGGCAGCTCGGTGGTTAGCACTGCTGCCTCATGGCACCGCCGTCCCAGGTTTGATCCCAGCCGTGAATCACTGTCCGTGTGGAGTTTGCACATTCTCCCCGTGTTTGCTTGAGTTTCACCCCCACAACCCAAAGATGTGCACATTAGGTGGATTGGCCACGCTAAATTGCCTCTTAAGTGGAAAAAAATGAATTGGGTACTCTAAATGTATTTATTTATTAAATCTTTGTACAGTCTCTCCTTCTCAATGGAATAGATCTTTGTTCAGAGTTATGAAATATCTTAAATGTCTGCCACTGCTTCTCGACTGTTTTACTTTACACACTATTTTCTCAATTCACTTCAACCATCTCCATCTTCATATCCTGGAAATTACCTTTATTTAATTTTAAGATGCTAATTTCAGACACAAAATTATCACGCTCAAACTGAATGTGAAATTCCATCACGTTATGATCACTCTTTCCAAGAGGACCCTTTAGAGTACTGTAGCTCATTTATTACTGCTGTCTCATTCCACATTATCAGGTCTAAAATATTCTGTTACCTGGTTGGTGCAAACAATATGAACTCACCCTCCAAGGCTATAATTGTTCATGTAGATTGGTTGATTCAAATCAAGATTAAAACCACCTACGATCACTGCAGTCACTTTCATACAAGCCCCCATTATTGCTTCATTTATACTCCCTGCAGTGTAGCAACTGTCAGGGGACCTCTTTGCTATTTCTTATCTCCCCCCGAATAACTCTGCATTTTGATATTCCAAACAAGGCAATTTCTCACCACTTTACAGATCTCTCATCCTTAACAGGAATACCACATCTCCTTTTCCTTTCTTCCTTCCCTTCCAAAATGTCAAATACCCTTCAATATTCAGATCCCAGTTGGCCACCTTGCTATCATGTTCTGCAACAGTTACCATATCACTTATTTATTTATATTTGTTCTATCAATTCAACCATGGTGCTATGAATGTTGCATTCATTTGGAAGAAGAGCTTTCAAGAACATAAGAACATAAGAACTAGCAGCAGGAGTAGGCCATCTGGCCCCTCGAGCCTGCTCCGCCATTCAATGAGATCATGGCTGATCTTTTGTGGACTCAGCTCCACTTTCCGGCCCGAACGCCATAACCCTTAATCCCTTTTTTCTTTCAAAAACTATCTATCTTTACCTTAAAAACATTTAATGAAGGAGCCTCAACTGCTTCACTGGGCAAGGAATTCCATAGATTCACAACCCTTTGGGTGAAGAAGTTCCTCCTAAACTCAGTCCTAAATCTACTTCCCCTTATTTTGAGGCTATGCCCCCTAGTGCTGCTTTCACCCGCCAGTGGAAACAACCTGCCCGCATCTATCCTATCTATTCCCTTCATAATTTTAAATGTTTCTATAAGATCCCCCCTCATCCTTCTAAATTCCAACGGGTACAGTCCCAGTCTACTCAACCTCTCCTCATAATCCAACCCCTTCAGCTCTGGGATTAACCTCGTGAATCTCCTCTGCACACCCTCCAGTTCCAGTATGTCCTTTCTCAAGTAAGGAGACCAGGTGTGGCCTCACTAACACCTTATACAATTGCAGCATAACCTCCCTAGTCTTAAACTCCATCCCTCTAACAATGAAGGACAAAATTCCATTTGTCTTCTTAATCACCTGTTGCACCTGTAAACCAACTTTCTGTGACTCATGCACTAGCACACCCAGGTCTCTCTGCACAGCAGCATGCTTTAATATTTTATCGTTTAAATAATAATCCTGTTTGCTGTTATTCCTACCAAAATGGATAACCTCACATTTGTCAACATTGTATTCCATTTGCCAGACCCTAGCCCATTCACTTAACCTACCAAATCCCTCGACAGATTTCCAGTATCCTCTGCACTTTTCGCTTTACCACTCACCTTAGTGTCATCTGCAAACTTGGGACACATTGCCCTTGGTCCTCAACTCAATCATCTATGTAGATTGTGAACAATTGTGGGCCCAACACAGATCCCTGAGGGACACCACTAGCTACTGATCGCCAACCAGAGAAGCACCCATTAATCCCCACTCTTTGCTTTCTATTAATTAACCAATCCTCTATCCATGCTACTACTTTACCCTTAATGCCATGCATCTTTATCTTATGCAGCAGCCTTTTGTGTGGCACGTTGTCAAAAGCTTTCTGGAAATCCAGATATACCACATCCATTGGCTCCCCGTTATCTACTGCACTGGTAATGTCCTCAAAAAATTCCACTAAATTAGTTAGGCACGACCTGCCCTTTATGAACCCATGCTGCATCTGCCCAATGGGACAATTTCTATCCAGATGCCTCGCTATTTCTTCCTTGATGATAGATTCCAGCATCTTCCCTACTACCGACGTTAAGCTCACTGGCCTATAATTTCCTGCTCTCTGCCTACCTCCTTTTTTAAACAGTGGTGTCACGTTTGCTAATTTCCAATCCACCGGGACCATCCCAGAGTCTAGTGAATTTTGGTAAATCATCACTAGCGCATCTGCAATTTCCCTAGCCATCTCTTTTAGCACTCTGGGATGCATTCCATCAGGGCCAGGAGACCTGTCTACCTTTAGCCCCATTAGCTTGCCCATCACTACCTCCTTAGTGATAACAATCCTCTCAAGGTCCTCACCTGTCATAGCCTCATTTCTATCAGTCGCTGGTATGTTATTTGTGTCTTCCAGTGTGAAGACCGACCCAAAAAACCTGTTCAGTTCCTCAGCCATTTCCTCATCTCCCATTATTAAAACTCCCTTCTCATCCTCTAAAGGACCAATATTTACCTTAGCCACTCTTTTTTGCTTATACATTTGTAAAAACTTTTGCTGTCTGTTTTTATATTCTGAGCAAGTTTACTCTCATACGCTATCTTACTCTTCTTTATAGCTTTTTTAGTAGCTTTCTGTTGCCCCTTAAATATTTCCCAGTCCTCTAGTCTCCCACCAATCTTTGCTACTTTGTATACTCTTTCCTTCAATTTGATACTCTCCCTTATTTCCTTAGATATCCATGGTCGATTTTCCCTCTTTCTACCGTCCTTCCTTTTTGTGGGGATAAACCTTTGCTGAGCACTGTGAAAAATCACGTGGAAGGTTCTCCACTGTTCCTCAACTGTTCCACCATAAAGTCTTTGATCTCAGTCTACCTTAGCTAGTACTTCTCTCATCCCATTGTAATCTCCTTTGTTTAAACACAAAACACTAGTATTTTATTTTACCTTCTCACCCTCCATCTGTATTTTAAATTCCACTAATTTAAATTCCACTTTTGATTTGGTCTTTTGGCTATTTTTGATTTGGTCTTTTGGCTATTTTTCACTACTCTGACCTTATTTGCCAATGCACTTTGATGTTTGTATGCTCTGTCCCTTCCTGTCACTCTGGCTATTACCGTAATGTTATCCTGCATTATTGTTTTCTTTCTCCGACTTTCCAAATGTTCAGTCACGTGAACCCTCCCCATACTATTTAGCTCAAAGCCATCTCTGCAGCCCCAGTTATATGATTCACTTGTACACCGGTGAAGTGAGATTCAAGTGAAGGCTTCCCAATGGTATAGCCCCACTTTCACCAGTACAGTGCCAGTGGCCTGAAAGTGAAACAAAACTCATTTCTCTCACACCAATCTTTGAGTGAGGCATTCAACCCATTTACACTCGAACAAATTTGTTCATGGCTCTGTTAATAATCCAAACATTTGTGACGTTTTTTAAATTTAGTTTCTGACAGAACCGTTTTCCTCATCCTACTTGTCATTGTACCCAGGTGCACTGGGACAACTGGATCCTTCCTCTCCCACTCCAAGTTTCTCTCTCAACACTAGGGGATATTCTTAACCCTGGCAGACAACATGTTCTCTGCTGCAGAGAACAACTCTATATCTCTCTAACTACATTTCCCCCATCTACAACTAGATTCCTTGTTGCTCCCCCCAACTGAATGGCTTCCTGCACCATGGTGGATGGTCAGTTTGTTCATCCTTCCCGCAGTCCCTGCTCTCATGCACAAAGGCTGAGGCTCCTCTGTTGCTATCTTCTGGATCCCCACAGCTGCCAGAGTCATACCCTCCTGTCCCTGACCACAGTTTTGATTGTCCGTTTACACATTTCTCATGTCTTTTCTGGTTTTCGTGGCATAGATAGTTTGTACCGTGTCCCGAGATTTGTTGGTCAATATTTCAGCACTATTAGAGTCGCGACAAAATGCTTATATCCTTGTTGATTCATGGTGGCTAGAAGGAGTGGGGTGGAGCCTTCTCATTGGTGACACACCTGCTTCAGGGAGGCTATCCTGATAGTGCAGTGTTCCGACGGATAATGTCTGCTAGTGATGATGTTGATACGTCCGAATGTCTTGGCTCTGCAGTGCAGGTTGTCATGCCCAATTTCAAGAGTTGCGAGGTGTTGGAAATGCACGAGGAGATTTGAATAACAGAGAGAACACTGTGCTTGTTGGATCAAAGGAGCACATTTAATTCTGTTTTCGAGACCTGGGACTGGGTGGGCTTTCCTACCCCTGCTCCTATGTTGTGGTGTTCCTGATTTCAGTCGGTCGGGGCCAGGGATGCAGAGATGGCCAAGGCTGCCGGGTCACCCCACCCCGGCCACTGCTGGAACCTGGGCTGATGGCCACAGGTTCAAGTGAGACAGCATGTTGGAAGCAATGAGGTATCATGCTTTGATTGTTGGACTCACCAATTACCTATCTGTACCCCTAATGAATGCCTCCAGGACTCAGTTCTCTGGTCTTGTCATCGCCAGGTCCTTTTCTTGGACCGCTCCTTTTTGTAAAAAGCCACAATGGCACCTTCTCCCACCTCACCAAATTCACAAATTTAAGCACTCAGTCTCCAGCTCCGCCTTCATCTGGTGCTTATCACTAATACATCTAATAGGGAATTGAAGAGAAATGCCTGTTCCTGGAGTGTGGTTAGAATATGAAATCTGCTACCAGTAGGATTAGCTGCTCCCAATTTGGTCTCCTCTACATTGGGGAGACTAAACGCAGACTGGGTGACAGTTTTGGAGAACACCTTCACTCAATCCGCAAGCATGACCCCAAGCTTCTAGTTGCTTGCCATTTCAACATGGTATCTTGCTCTCAAGCCCACATATCTGGCCTCGGACTGCTCCAATGAAGCCCAATGCAAACTGGAACAACAACGTCTTATCTTCCAATTAGGCACGTCACAGCCTTCTGGATTCAACAAATTTAGACAGTAAGTTTCCTTTCCAGCTTGACTCGACTCTTCTATTCCTCTCCCTTCCCCCGTTTTTTTGTTATTCAGTTCACTTGGCTTGCCCCAACACAATACCACCCTTCCCCCAAATGACCACTGTCCCTTGTTGTTCAGTTTTGCTCCCATGGAGCACTGACCTCTGTTCTCCAATTAACACATTCTGCTATCCTACCTTTGCCACCACTAAAACTCTTGGTCCCTAATGTTACCAATAACAACCCCGTTGTCACATGGTCACAACATCTTTGTCAATCTCTCTTTCACTGACTTTCCATTCTGCTCCATCCCCCTCGCCAAGAATATAATTTATCACATTTCTATCTCTTTCCAATTTAAAAGTGTCATATAGGAATTGAAAGATTAACTTCACTTCTCTCTCCACTGATGCTGCCAGACTTAGGGTTTATCCAGCATTTTCTTTTTATTTCAGATTTTCAGAATCTGCAGTACTTTCCTTTTATCCTTTTACCCTGCCCAACATTTAAGTTCTCTGTTTAGACTGTTTATCTTCTCCTTCACATGCCACAAAGTAATATCTTTTATCCTTAGATCGCCGTGCATCCATCAAACATAAGGTAATGTTGTTTATTTCTCTGGAAACATGTGAAATACAGTTGCCCTACAGCCCTAATTGTCCATTGCTGTCCCTTGGCGGCACGGTAGCACAGTGGATGACACTGTTGTTTCACAGCACCAGAGACCCGGGTTCGATTCCCAGCTTAGGTCACTGTCTCTGTGGAATCTGCACGTTCTCCCAGTGTCGATGTGGGTTTCCTCCGGGTGCCCCAGTTTCCTCCCACAAGTCCCGAAAAACGTGCTTGATAGGTGAATTGGACATTCTGAATTCTCCCTCAGTGTACCCGAGTAGGCGCCGCAGTGTGGCGACTAGGGGCTTTTCACAGTAACTTCATTGCGGTGTTAATGTAAGTCTACTTGTGACAATAATAAAGATCATTATTATTGATGCACTGGACAGCTCTCCAAAAGTTTGGACAACTAGTTGCAAAGAACCACACCTCCAAATTTGCTGAAGACACAAAGATAGGCAATATTGTAAGCAATCTAGACAAAGAATTACATTTTGAAGAGGTATTGAAAGCTTAAGAGAATGGGAAAATGCATTTCAATGTAGACAGTGCAGATTGACCAGACAGGTATCAGGACTCCAAGGCTTAAATTGCAAGGAAATATCTAACAAATTAGGGTTATATTATCTGGAATTTAGATGGTTACGGAGTGATTTGATCAAAGTTTTCAAGATATTAAGGGCTAGTTGGAACAATTGCTGTTGGCTGGGAATTGGAGGACTAGGGATCATTCAAGATCAAATTTAAAATTGAGAGCAGTAGATTTTTGTCGATCAAAAAGCATATGGTCAAAGCCAGGTATAGAGATTTGGTTCACAATCAGTCATGATTTCACTGAATGACAGAATAGGGCTACTCCTGTCATTATGTTCCCAAGAACCAAAGCAATGCAATTAGTCCAGCTACTTACAAAAATTTGAAGGGTAGCGAGTTTGCCATGACCCATCTTATTGCCATTTAAGAACAGATAATATTTACTTACTGGACATGGTACATTTTTTTCTGTTACAAGCAACTACAAAACCTTTTGGCACATAAAGTTATTCTGCACCTAATGCCCATACTTCATATATAAGATTAGACAGATGTTTATTACAAAAGCTTTACAGGCAGAAGACGGCCATTTGGCCCATCGAGTCTGCACCAGATCTCTGAAAAAGCACTCTACCAAGCCCCACCCCCGTAACCGTGCAGATTTCTTTCAGGTGTCAATTCAATTAATTCCCTTTTGAATACCTTGATTGAACCTGTGTCCACCACCCTCTTGGGAAATTTGCTCCAGACTCCAATCAGCCTCTGGGTGAAAACTTATTACCTCTAAGTTTGCCCTGCACTATTGCCAGACATCACTTTTACAGCTTTATGCCATTATGTTGAATCTATGTCCTCAAGTTCTTGATGCTCTCAAGTGGGAACAGCTTCTCACTGTTTGGCCTGTCCATTCCCCTTAGGATCTTGGCTACCTCTATCAAGTCTCCTCTTACCCATCTTTCCTGCAAGGAAAACAGTCCCACCAGCAGGGTAGCATGGTGGTTAGCATAAATGCTTCACAGCTCCAGGGTCCCAGGTTCGATTCCCGGCTGGGTCACTGTCTGTGTGGAGTCTGCACGTCCTCCCCCTGTGTGCGTGGGTTTCCTCCGGGTGCTCCGGTTTCCTCCCACAGTCCAAAGATGTGCGGGTTAGGTGGATTGGCCATGCTAAATTGCCCGTAGTGTCCTAATAAATGTAAGGTTAAGGGGGGGGGGTTGTTGGGTTACGGGTATAGGGTGGATATGTGGGTTTGAGTAGGGTGATCATGGCTCGGCACAACATTGAGGGCCGAAGGGCCTGTTCTGTGCTGTACTGTTCTATGTTCTATGTTCTAAGCTCTCCAAAGTATCCTCATTGGAAAATTAGATGGAAAATTATAGGCCAATTAGCCTAACCTCGGTTGTTGGCAAAATTCTAGAATCCATCGTTAAGGTTGAGATTTCTAAATTCTTGGAAGTGCAGGGTCGGATTAGGACAAGTCAGCATGGATTTAGTAAGGGGAGGTCGTGCCTGACAAACCTGTTAGAGTTCTTTGAAGAGATAACAAATAGGTTAGACCAAGGAGAGCCAATGGATGTTATCTATCTTGACTTCCAAAAGGCCTTTGACAAGGTGCCTCACGGGAGACTGCTGAGTAAAATAAGGGCCCATGGTATTCGAGGCAAGGTACTAACATGGATTGACGATTGGCTGTCAGACAGAAGGCAGAGAGTTGGGATAAAAGGTTCTTTTTCGGAATGGCAACCGGTGACAAGTGGTGTCCCGCAGGGTTCAGTGTCGGGGCCACAGCTGTTCTCTTTATATATTAACGATCTAGATGACGGGACTGGGGGCATTCTGGCCAAGTTTGCCGATGATACAAAGATAGGTGGAGGGGCAGGTAGTATTGAGGAGGTGGGGAGGCTGCAGAAAGATTTAGACAGTTTAGGAGAATGGTCCAAGAAGTGGCTGATGAAATTCAACGTGGGCAAGTGCGAGGTCTTGCACTTTGGAAAAAAGAATAGAGGCATGGACTATTTTCTAAACGGTGACAAAATTCATAATGCTAAAGTGCAAAGGGACTTGGGAGTCCTAGTCCAGGATTCTCTAAAGGTAAACTTGCAGGTTGAGTCCGTAATTAAGAAAGCAAATGTAATGTTGTCATTTATCTCAAGAGGCTTGGAATATAAAAGCAGGGATGTACTTCTGAGGCTTTATAAAGCACTAGTTAGGCCCCATTTAGAATACTGTGAGCAATTTTGGGCCCCATACCTCAGGAAGGACATACTGGCACTGGAGCGGGTCCAGCGGAGATTCACACGGATGATCCCAGGAATGGTAGGCCTAACATACGATGAACGTCTGAGGATCGTGGGATTATATTCATTGGAGTTTAGGAGGTTGAGGGGAGATCTAATAGAAACGTACAAGATAATGAATGGCTTGGATAGGATGGACGTAGGGAAGTTGTTTCCATTAGCAGGGGAGACTAGGACGCGGGGGCACAGCCTTAGAATAAAAGGGAGTCACTTTAGAACAGAGATGAGGAGAAATTTCTTCAGCCAGAGAGTGGTAGGTCTGTGGAATTCATTGCCACAGAGGGCGGTGGAGGCCGGGACATTGAGTGTCTTTAAGACAGAAATTGATAAATTCTTGATTTCTCGAGGAATTAAGGGCTATGGGGAGAGAGCGGGTAAATGGAGTTGAAATCAACCATGATTGAATGGTGGAGTGGACTCGATGGGCCGAATGGCCTTACTTCCACCCCTATGTCTTATGGTCTTATTGTTACAGCTCTTCATTCCGAGAATCATTCTTGCAAATCTTCTCTGTATTCTTTCCAATACCTTCACATCCTTCAAGTATTGCTCCCAGCTGGATGCAATACTCCAGACGAGACCTAACTGATGTCTTATACAAGTTCAACATGACTTATTTATTCTTGTACTCAATGCCACTATTGATAAGGGCTAAAATACTATGTGCTTTGGGAGCACGGTGGCACATACTGTTGCTTCACAGCTCCAGGATCCCAGGTTCGATTCTCAGCTTGGGTCATTGTCTGTGTATGTCTGTGAGCAGTCTGCACATTCTCCACGTGAATGCATGGGTTTCCTCTAGGTGCTCTGGTTTCCTCCCACAAGGCAGCACGGTAGCATGGTGGTTAGCCTAGATTCTTGTTCGGCAAGGGAATCAATTCCTCCCGGGCAGCACGGTAGTTAGCATAAATGCTTCACAGCCCCAGGGTCTCAGGTTCGGTTCCCGGCTGGGTCACTGTCTGTGTGGAGTCTGCACGTACTCCCCGTGTGAGCGTGGATTTCCTCCGGGTGCTCCGGTTTCCTCCCACAGTCCAAAGATGTGCAGGTTAGGTGGATTGACCATGCTAAATTGCCCGTAGTGTCCTAAAAGGCAAGGTTAAGGGGGGGGGGGGGGTTATTGGGTTACGGGCATAGGGTGGATACGTGGGTTTGAGTAGGGTGATCATTGCTCGGCAAACATCGAGGGCTGAAGGGCCTGTTCTGTGCTGTACTGTTCTATGTTCTAAGTCCCGAAAGACATGCTGTTAGGTAATTTGGACATTCTGAATTCTCCCTGTGTACTTGAACAGGCGTCGGAATGTGGTGACTAGGGGCTTTTCACAGTAACTTCATTGCAGTGTTAATGCAAGCCTACGTGCAATGTTAATGCAAGCCTACTTTCAGTGTTAATGCAAGCCTACTTGTGACAATAATTATTATATTTTAGTGACTAATGTACAAATAAACTGAGGTCCCTCTGTTCCTGCATCTCCTTTGGAGTTTCTCCCTTCATTAAATTCTGTCCCTCCATATTCTTCCTGCCAAAATGAATCACCCCACACTTCTCGGCACTGAACTTCATTTGCCATTTGCCTGCCCAATCCAATAAATGTCTACGGGGCTGGTTTAGCACAGGGCTAAATAGCTGGCATTTAAAGCAGACCAAGGCAGGCCAGCAGCGTGGTTCAATTCCCGTACCAGCCTCCCCGAACAGGCGCCGGAATGTGGCGACTAGGGGCCTTTCACAGTAACTTCATTTGAAGCCTACTTGTGACAATAAGTGAATTTCATTTCATTTCATGTCCTTTTGAAGTTCAGGACTATCCTCATCGCAGATGACAACAATTTTTTTTTAAAGCGGAAGGAAATTGATTCCCTTGCCGAACAAGAATCTATGGTTTTCAGGGTTAGATGAGAGTGTAGAACATTGAATGTGAAACAAAACAGATCAGCCAAGATCTTATCGAAATGAGAGAGCAGACTGGAGGGGCTGAATAGCCTACTTCTGCTCTGATTTCATACATTCCTACGTATGTTCATAATCTTCATATCATCTACAAATATTGAAAGCATGCCCGGAACACCATAGTGCAGCATTAGGAAGAGCAACACTTCCAACACTGACCTGCTCGGGATCTCCACTGCAAATCTTTCATCTGAATAATATCCACTAACCACTATTCTCTGTTTCCTGCCACTCAAGACAATTTCTTACCCAAGTGCCTACTTTCCCTTTCATCCCATGTGCCAGATCTTTGCTCACAAGTCTGTTGTTTTGCACCATATCAAATGCTTTTTGAAAATCCATATGCACCACATCAGCAGAGTTGCCCTTCTCTTGTTCTTGCCTCAAAAAACTGTAGCAAGTTAGTTAAACATTATTTTTGTTTAATGAATCCATGTTGGCGTTACTCATTTATCCTACACTTGTCTGACTATTGATTGTATCCCTCCCACTGAAGTCAAACTGACTGCTCTGCAGTTGCCAGCTTTATTCTTTCACGACTTCCGGTTGCGGTGATGCGGAGCTAAGCCCCACACGTTCGGTAGCTCCCGCTATTTCCGGTCCTTTGGGCTCTTTTAAGGGCCCCTAGTGGTACTGATTGGGCTTTTCCCCGTATGGGAACACTTCCACTAAGATTATCTGCCAGTGGATGGACTGGACCAGGAGCGGAGCAGTCAAAAAATCGGTTTTGGAGCAGAGAAAGGTGCAAGGCAGGAAAAACAAGATGGCGGCGGGTGGGGAACCGGCAGCGTGGCAGCAGTGGGCGCAGGAGCAGCAGGAGTTGCTCCATCGCTGCTTCAGAGAGCTGAAAGCGGAGATCCTGGAGCCATTTAAGGCCTCGCTGGACAAGCTCACGGCGACTCAGACGGCTCCGGGTGCGGAGATCCGGGAGCTACAGCAAAAGACCTCAGAGCGAGGACGAACTCCTGGGCCTAGCAGTGAAGGTGGAGTCGCACGAGGTGCTCCACAAGAGGTGGTTAGCGAAGATGGAGGAGATGGAGAACCGCCCCCGTCGGAAAAACCTGAGGATTCTGGGCCTCCCGGAGGGGCTGGGAGGTTTGGATTTGGGAGCCTATGTGGCTATGATGCTGAACTCGCTGATGGGCGCGGGGTCGTTCCAGGGACCCTTGGAGCTGGAGGGTGCCCATCGAGTGCTGCTGAGGAAACCCAGGCCAAATGAGCAGACTCATGCGGTGCTGGTCCGTTTCCACCGCTTCGTCGACCGTGAGTGTGTGCTGAGATGGGAGAAGAAGGAGAGGAGTAGTAAGTGGGAGAACGTGGAGATCAGGATCTATCAGGACTGGAGTGCGGAGGAGGCAAAGAGAAGGGCTGGTTTTAATCGGATGAAGGCAGTGCTTCACAAGGAGGGAGAGAAGTTTGGCCTGTTACAGCCGGCACGCCTCTGGGTCACGTATAAAGACTGCCAGCTCTATTTCGACTCTCCGGAGGAGGCCTGGGCTTTGGTCCAGGCAGAGAAGCTGGACTCAAACTGAGGACTGGGGGCTGGGAATGATGTACATGGTCCGGAGGCTTTGTCCTCCTTGGTATCCTTTTGCTTTTATTGATTGAAATTGATGATGCCTTTTTGCTGTTTGGCTTTTTCGATTTTTGGGACTGTTTTGGGTCTACTTGGGTGCTTTTTTGTTCTCGTTTCACGGGTGGAGGGTTGGGGTGCGGTTTCGCGGTCCTGTGCCCGTCTTTTCCCGCGTGTTGGGTCAGGGAGGCGGGGTTTGGGATGGAAGCGCGGGCTTTCCTCCCACGCGGGAGGAGCAGTAGGTGGGGCCGGCACTGGGTGGTTTTCGGGCGGGGGCGGGGGTTGTGGTTGTGTTGCATCGGGGGGGGGGTCGTTGGGATGGCAGGAGCAGCCGGGGTCAGCAGGTGTCGGCTGACTTACGGAAGTATAATGAAGGGAGTTACGCAGCTAGGGGGGGGGGGGGGGGGGGGGGGGGGGGGGGGGGGGGGGGGATGGATACCGGGTTGCAGCTGCAGGGGCCGAAGGGGAACTGTTGGTGATGGGGGGTGTTGGGAGGGGGGTCTGCCACCATGGGGAACGGGCCTGGGGAGTTCTGCGGGCACGTGGTGAGCCGAGGGAGAGCTATGGCTGACCGGCGCAGAGGGAGGGGGAAGACCCCCCAGATTCGGCTGGTCACGTGGAACGTGAGGGGGCTGAATGGACCGGTGAAGCGGTCCCGGGTCCTGCCGCACCTGAAGGGGTTGGGTGCAGACGCGGCCATGCTTCAGGAGACGCACCTTAAGGTGGCGGATCAGGTGAGACTGAGACGAGGTTGGGTTGGACAGGTATTTCACTCGGGGCTAGATGCGAAGAATCAAGGGGTGGCGATTTTAGTTGGCAAGAGCTTGACGTTTGTGGTGTCGGGTGTGGTGGCAGACAGCACAGGGAGATATGTAATAGTGAGTGGTAGGCTTCAAGGGGAGCGGGTGGTTCTGGTTAATGTGTACGCCCCCAACTGGGATGATGCAGGCTTCATGCGGCGTATGTTGAGCCGGATCCCGGACCTGGAGACGGGGGGGGGGGGGGGGGGGTTGATCTTGGGAGGGGATTTCAACACCGTGTTGGACCCAGCCCTGGATCGTTCGAGGTCAAGGACGGGTAAGAGGCCGGCGGCGGCCTCATTGCTGAGGGGGTTCATAGATCAGATGGGAGGGGTAGACCCTTGGAGGTTTTTGAGGCCGAGGGGGTAGCGAGTTTTCCTTTTTCTCCCATGTCCACAAGGCCTATTCCCGGATTGACTTTTTTGTCCTCAGCACGGCGCTAATCTCGAGAGTGGTGGGGTCGGAGTATTCGGCGATAGCCATATCTGGCCATGCCCCACACTCGGTGGACCTGGAGTTGGGAGAGGAGAAGGATCAGCGCCCGCTGTGGAGGTTAGATGTGGGGCTGCTGGCAGAGGAGGAAGTATGTGGGCGGGTCTGTCGGGGTATAGAGGGGTATTTGGAAGCCAACGACAACGGGGAGGTGCAAGTTGGGGTGGTCTGGGAAGCGTTGAAGGTGGTGGTCAGAGGGGAGCTGATATCTATCCGGGCGCACAGGGAGAGGGCGGAGACAGCTGAGAGTGAGAGGTTGGTGGAAGAAATGGTAAGGGTGGACAGGAGGTATGCGGATGTCCCGGAAGAGGGGATCTTGAGGAAACGTCGCAGTCTCCAAGCGGAGTTCGACATACTGACCACCCGGAAGGCGGACGCGCAGTGGAGGAGGGCGCAGGGGGCGGTGTACAGGTATGGAGAGAAGGCAAGCCGGATGCTGGCTCACCAGCTCCGGAAGCGGGAGGCAGCGAGAGAGATAGGGGGAGTCACAGATGCAGAAGGGAACCTGGTGCGGAGTGGTAGGGATATTAATGGGGTGTTCAGATCCTTTTATGAGGGGCTGTACCAGTCGGTGCCCCCTAGGGAGGTGGGCAGGATGGACCGCTTTCTGGGTAAGCTGGAGTTCCCAAGAGTGGAGGATGAGCGGGTGGAGGGTCTGGGGGCCCCAATTGAGGTGGAGGAGCTGATGGAGGCGCTGGGGAGCATGCAGACCGGGAAAGCACCGGGGCCTGATGGGTTCCCAGTGGAGTTTTACAAGAAATTCTCAGATCTGCTGGGCCCGCTGCTTGTGAGGACCCTGAATGAGGCGAGGGGGGGGCTTTGCCCCCGACGATATCTAGAGCAATAATCTCACTAATCCTGAAGCGGGACAAGGACCCCCTCCAATGTGGGTCTTATAGGCCGATCTCGCTCCTCAACGTGGATGCAAAGTTGTTGGCCAAGATACTGTCCAGGAGGGTGGAAGATGTGGCCCCGATGATTATACACGAGGACCAAACGAGGTTTGTGAAGGGGAGGCGGCTGAATGTCAATGTGCGGCGGCTGCTCAATGTTATGATGATGGTGTTGGCAGATGGGGAGGCGGAAATAGTAGCATCGATGGATGCGGAGAAAAGCTTCGATAGAGTGGAGTGGAGCTACCTGTGGGAAGTGTTGAGGAGATTTGGGTTTGGTGAGGGATTCATTAGCTGGGTGAGGCGCTGAGGGGTTTGAAGAACTGGAGGCGGATTGTGCGGGGGGGGGCACCGATCGTTGCTGTATGCGGATGATTTGCTGATGTACGTTGCGGATCTGGCGGGGGGGATGCCAGAGGTGCTGAAGATACTTGGGGAGTTTGGGGATTTTTCGGGCCATAAGCTCAACGTTGGGAAGAGTGAGCTGTTCGTGCTGCACCCGGGGGGCCAGGAGAGGGAGATAGGAGAGCTCCCGTTGAAGAGGGCAGCGAGGAGCTTTAGATACCTTGGTGTCCAGATAGCTAGGAGCTGGGGGGCCCTGCATAGGCTAAATTTTTCGAGGTTGGTGGAGCAGATGGAGGAGGAGTTTAGGAGGTGGGACGCTTTGCCACTCTCATTGGCGGGGAGGGTCCAGTCAGTTAAGATGACGGTGCTCCTGAGGTTCTTGTTTCTCTTCCAGTGCCTCCCCATATTGATCCTGAAGGCTTTTTTTTTTAAGGAGGGTTAACAGGAGTATTCTGGGGTTCGTGTGGGCGCGCAAGACCCCGAGGGTGAGGAGGGTATTCCTGGAACGAGGCAGGGAGGTAGGCGGGTTGGCGTTGCCCAACTAGTGTGGATACTACTGGGCTGCAAATGTGGCAATGATCCATAGGTGGGTGATGGAGGGGGAGGGTGCCGCATGGAGGAGGCATCCTGTATGGGAACGACTTTGGAGGCGCTGGTGACGGCCCCGCTCCCACTCCCCCCGGCAAGGTATTCTACGAGTCCAGTAGTGGTGGCTTCCCTCAAAATTTGGGGACAGTGGAGACGGCACAAGGGGGAGGTGACGGCCTCAGTTTGGACCCCGATACGGGGCAATCACGGATTTGCACAAGGGAGAATGGATGGTGGGTTTTTGAGTTGGCATAGGGCAGGCGGCAGGCATCAGGCGGATGGGGGACCTTTTCCTCGACTGGAGGTTTCCGACTTTAGAGGAGTGTGTGGGGAAGTGGGGTCTCCCCCCTGGGAACAATTTTAGATATATGCAAATCAGGGCGTTTGTTAAGCGGCAGATGGCGGAGTTTCCGCTACTGCCGCCTAGGGGGGTACTGGATAGGGTGCTCTCGGGGACGTGGGTCGGTGAGGGTAGGATCTCGGCAATTTATCAGGTGATGCAGGAAGAGGAGGAGGCCTCTGTGGAAGAACTGAAAGTGAAGTGGGAGGTGGAGCTAGGGGAGGAGATCGACGAGGGGACGTGGGCGACGCACTGGGGAGGGTGAATTCCTCCTCTTCTTGCGTACGGTTCAGCTTGATTCAGCTAAAAGTGTTGCATAGGGCGCACATGACTGGGGCCAGGATGAGCCAGTTCTTTGGGAGAGAGGACAGACGTGGGAGGTGCTCGGGGGGCCCAGCAAACCATACCCACATGTTCTGGCCGTGTCCGGTGTTGGGAGGGGTTCTGGAAGGGGGTGGCGGGGACCTTGTCCAGGGTGGTCGGTTCCAGAGTGGAACCGGGCTGGCGGCTCGCGATCTTTGGGGTAGCTTCAGAGTCGGTAGTGCAGGAGGCGAGAGGGGCCGGCATTCTGGCCTTTGCGTCTCTAGTAGCCCGGCGTACGATTCTTTTGCAGTGGAGGGACGTGAAGCCCCCGAGCCCGGAGGCCTGGGTCAACGACATGGCCGGGTTCATCAGGCTGGAGAAGGTCAAGTTTGCCCTGAGGGGGTCGGTACAGGGGTTCTTCCGGCGGTGGCAGCCCTTTCTTGATTTTCTGGCGGAGCATTAGAGGGTGGTCAACTTCAGCAGCAACCCGTGGGGGGGTTAGGGATTTGTTAAGGGGGGTTGCTTTTGCGACTGTTTGTCTGTTTTTTTTTGCTTTTGGTATTGTTATTAATTTATTGCTTAGTATTGGGGGGTGGTTTCTGTTTATTTTTGTATTCTGTTTATTTTATTGTTGGGAGAAAATTTGTTGTTGAAAATATTGAATAAAAATTATTTTTACAAATAGCTTTATTCTTTCACCCCTTTCTGAAGAGTGTAACATTCTCAATCCTCCAGCTGTGTGAAAGGAAAGCTGGCAGATTATTACCAGTGCCTCTGCAATTTCCACTCTCACTTCCCTCAGTGTCCTTGGCTACATCTTTTCTAGTCCTGGTACATTTCAGTAAAAGTAGCCTAACACATTCCAGTTTGTGGGCCCTAACTGCATTCTATTCACCATGGATGTACAATCTCTCTACACCTCCATCCCACACCAGGATGGCCTGAGAGCTCTTTGCTTATTTCTCGAAAAGAGGCACAGACAATTCCCATCCACCACCACTCTCTGCCTGGCTGGGCGTGTTGTATCTCTCAACAACTTCTCCTTTAACTCATCCCACTTTCTCCAAATCAAAGATGTAGCAATGGGTACCCGCTTGGGTCCAAGCTACGCTTGCCTTTTTATGGGTTATGTGGAACATTCCTTGTTCCAGGCCTATCCGGGCCCCCTCCCACAACTCCTTTACCGATACACCGGACCTGGACAAATTCATCAACTTCACTTCCAGTTTCCACCCCTCCATCACTTTCCCTGGTCCATCTCAGACACTTCCCTTCCGTGATCTTTCTGTCTCCATTTGCGGCAATAGACTATCTGCTAATATCCACTACAAGCCCACTGACTCCCATAGCTATCTGGGCTACAGCTCTTCACACCCTACACCCTGTAAGGACTCCATCCCTTTCTCTCAACTACTTCGCCTCCGTCGCATTTTTTACGATGATGGCAGTTTGCAAAATTCGAAAATGTGTTCCTTCTTCCTAAACCGTGATTTCCCATCTACAGTTGTTGACAGGGCCCTCAACAGTGTGCAGTCCATCTCCCACGCAACTACCCTCGCCCCCTCCACTCCCTCTCAGAACAAGTATAGAGTCCCCATCGTTCTCACATTTCATCCCACCAGCCTCCATTGCAAAGCTTTGAGGTAACATAATCGTGTACATCTCTTGGCCACCATATTGCTACACTGTTGCGCCCAATTCAGCTCTTCATCTACTGTGAAACCTAGAATCTGGTAGCTGGTAACTATTTCCAGCACAGTACTGGAAATTATTAGCAACAGGAATCCTTCACTGACTATGGAGGAAATAGAAGAATTATATAACATTATATTGCATCTTATTTTGAATTAGATTTTCTTCTTGTGTAATCATTTTATCTACAACTATTCAAAAACTAGTTTCATCTCTAGTTAAAAGAGCAAACTACAGCATCTTCATGTATAATAAAGACTATTTTATCCAATGCTTGATATGGTATTAAAATCTCAAGTTCAACAGGTTCGACCTATTGACTACCAGAAAGGCGGAAGCTCAGTGGAGGAAAGCACAGGGGGCGGTGTAGGAGTATGGGGAGAAGGCGAGCAGGATGCTGGCACACCAGCTCCGAAAGCGGGACGCGGCCAGGGAGATTGGGGGAGTGACGGATAGAGCTGGGAAGGTGGTGCGGAGGGGGGGTAGATGTTAATGGGGTCTTCAGGGACTTCTATGGGGAACTGTACCGTTCGGAACCCCCGGTGGAGGGGGGTGGAATGGGGCGCTTCTTGGACAAGCTGCGATTTCCGAGGGTGGAGGAGCAGCAGGTGGAAGGACTGGGGGCGCTGATCGAGCTGGAGGAGGTGGTTAAAGGGATAGGGAGCATGCAGTCAGGGAAGGCGCCGGGGCCGGATGGGTTTCCAGCGGAATTTTATAAAAGGTACGTGGACCTGTTGGGCCCCCTGTTGGTCCGGACCTTTAACGAGGCAAGGGAGGGGGGGGGGGCTTTTCCCCCAACTATGTCACGGGCACTGATTTCCTTGATCTTGAAGCAGGACAAGTACCCTCTGCAGTGCAGGTCATATAGGCTGATTTCGCTGCTAAATGTCGATGCCAAGCTGCTAGCAAAGATCCTAGCCACAAGAATAGAGGATTGCGTGCCGGGGGTCATTCATGAGGACCAGACGGGATTTGTGAAGGGAAGGCAATTGAATACGAACGTACGAAGGCTCCTCAACGTTATTATGATGCCGGCTGTGGAAGGGGAGGCGGAGGTAGTGGTGGCATTAGATGCGGAGAAGGCCTTTGATAGGGTTGAGTGGGAGCATCTATGGGAGATGTTGGAGAGGTTTGGGTTTGGGGAGGGGTTTATCCGTTGGGTGAGGCTGCTCTACGAGGCCCCGATGGCGAGTGTAGCCACAAATAGGAGGAGATCGGAGTACTTTCGGCTGTACCGGGGGACGAGACAGGGGTGTCCCCTGTCCCCCTTGCTCTTCGCGTTGGCGATTGAGCCCCTGGCCATGGCGTTGAGGGAGTCACGGAACTGGAGGGGCCTGGTGCGGGGTGGGGAGGGGCATCGAGTGTCGCTTTATGTGGACGACCTGTTGCTGTATGTGGCGGACCCGGTGGGGGGATGCCGGAGGTGATGAGGATTCTTAGTGAATTCGGGGGTTTCCTCTGGGTATAAGTTGAACCTGGGCAAGAGAGAGTTGTTCGTGGTGCACCCAGGGGATCTGGAGGAGGGGATTGGTAGGCTCCCACTGAAGCAGGCAGGGAAGAGCTTCAGGTATCTAGGTGTCCAGGTGGCTGGGAGTTGGGGGACGCTGCACAAGCTAAACCTCACAAGGTTGGTGGAGCAGATGGAGGAGGAGTTCAAGAGGTGGGATATGTTACCGCTGTCACTGGCGGGGAGGGTGCAGTCTGTTAAGATGACGGTGCTCCCGAGGTTTTTGTTCCTGTTCCAGTGCCTCCCCATCCTTATCCCAAAGGCCTTTTTTAGGAGGGTCAACAGGAGTATTACGGGATTTGTGTGGGCGCATGGGACTCCGAGGGTGAGACCAGTGTTCCTGGAACGGGGCAGGGATAGGGCGGGGGCTGGCGTTGCCCAACCTCTGTGGGTACTATTGGGCTGCCAGCGCAGCGATGGTGCGTAAGTGGGTAATGGATGAGGAAGGGGCAGCATGGAAGAGGATGGAGGTGGCGTCATGTGTGGGCACGAGCCTGGAGGCGCTGGTAACGGCACCGTTGCCGCTCCCTCCAACGAGGTATACCACGAGCCCGGTGGTGGCGGCTACCCTTGGGGACAATGGAGACGGCATAGGGGGGAAGTGGGGGGCTCGATGGAGGCCCCGATACGGGGGAACCATCGGTTTGTCCCAGGGAGCATGGATGGCGGATTTCTGGGCTGGCACAGGGTAGGGGTTAGGAGGTTGAGGGACCTGTTTGTGGAGGGGAGGTTCGCGAGCTTGGGGGAGTTAGAGGGGAAGTTTGGGCTCCCCCGGGGAACATGTTTAGGTACATGCAGGCGAGGGCGTTTGCCAGGCGGCAGGTGGAGGGATTCCCCTTGCTGCCCCCACGTGGGGTGCGGGACAGGGTGCTCTCGGGGGTGTGGGTTGGAGGGAGGAAGGATTTCGGACATATACAGGGTGATGCAGGAGGTAGACGAGGCCTCGGAGGAGGAACTGAAGGGTAAATGGGAAGAGGAGCTGGGTGAGGGGATTGAGGAGGGGACGTGGACGGATGCCCTGGAGAGAGTGAATTCCTCCTCTTCCTGTGCGAGGCTTAGCCTCATACAGTTCAAGGTGTTGCATAGGGCCCACATGACTGGGACGAGGATGAGTAGGTTTTTCGGGGGCGAAGACAGGTGTGCTAGGTGCTCAGGGGGCCCAGTGAACCACGCCCATATGTTTTTGGCGTGCCCAGCGCTGGGGGAGTTTTGGAAGGGGGTAGCAAGGACGGTGTCGAGGGTGGTGGGATCCAGGGTCAAGCCAGGCTGGGGACTCGCAATTTTTGGGGTTGCAGTGGAGCCGGGAGTGCAGGAGGCGAAAGAGGCCGGTGTTCTGGCCTTTGCGTCCCTAGTAGCCCGGCAGAGGATCTTGCTCCAATGGAAAGATGTGAGGCCCCCAAGCGTGGAGGCCTGGATCAATGATATGACGGGGTTCATTAAATTGGAGATGGTGAAATTTGCCCTGAGGGGATCAGTACAAGGGTTCTTTAGGCGGTGGCAGCCTTTCCTTGGGGGGGGGGGGGGGGGACTGTGTACATGGGTTTGTGGGATGTGGCGCGTGTTATCTCTTTCCCTTTTGTTGTTTGGGTGTTCTTTTGTTTTTTCATTTGTTTGTAGTTGCTTTTGAAGTTGGGTGGGTGTTGTTCTTTGGTTTTTACCGCGGTTATTTTGTTAATATTGTTGTGATGTTCATATTTTGAAAAAATTTCAATAAAAATTATTTTTTTTTTTAAAATCTCAAGTTCAAATCATTCCGATATGCTTGTTGCCGTGGAGCACCCTCAAACAAATACAACATTATTTTTAAAAGAGCAACAATTTTTTTTTTAATTATAGAAAGCGTTTTAGATCTTAGTTCACCAATTCCTCTTTCAAGAATAATAATTTAACCAAAAATTACCTCATTAACTTGATCGCGTTCTTGGTGTGTTTCTCGTTGCAGACACTGTAGAGATGCAGAACTGACTGAGCTTGCAGAATTTTTAAGCGAATGGAAAGTGCTGATCAGCTGACTTAGAGGGACAGTTACCTACAAAATTCATAAATAATTGTTAAAATCGGCATTTTAAGTAGCTTTTATTTTTCTCAAAGTTTGATTAAAAACATTAAAACAGCTAAACATGAATAACAATGCAAAGATTGGCGTTTACCTATAAAATTAACAAAATGTTACTTTAAGACATTTAATATTGATTTCATTGTCATTATACTACTGCTCATGTACTTAACCGATACCAATTCATGTTGTAAACAGTAGTATCTCCCATCAGAAACTGATGTTTTCAGAAGGCAGAGGCAAACATGTTCAAATTTCACTGGAAAGTATCTGCATGTCTACTTCAGACACAAGGATACCCAGCCTGCATCAACCTCTCACCCATCGCTGGTCGATAGAGTGGTCAAGAAGGCATACAGCATGCTTGCCTTCATCGGACAGGGTATTGAGTACAAGAGTCGGCAGGTCATGTTACAGTTGTATCGGACTTTGGTTAGGCCACATTTGGAATACTGCGTGCAGTTCTGGTCGCCACATTACCAGAAGGATGTGGATGCTTTAGAGAGGGTGCAGAGGAGGTTCACCAGGATGTTGCCTGGTATGGAGGGTGCTAGCTATGAAGAAAAGTTGAGTAGATTAGGATTGTTTTCATTGGAAAGACGGAGGTTGAGGGGAGACCTGATTGAGGTCTACAAAATTGAGGGGTATGGACAGGGTGGATAGCAACAAGCTTTTTCCAAGAGTGGGGGTGTCAATTACAAGGGTCACGATTTCAAGGTGAGAGGGGAAAAGTTTAAGGGAGATGTGCGTGGAAAGTTTTTTACGCAGAGGGTGGTGGGTGCCTGGAATGCTTTGCCAGCGGAGGTGGTAGAGGTGGGCACGATAGTATCATTTAAGATGCATCAGGATAGATATATGAACGGGTGGGGAACAGAGAGAAGTAGACCTTGGAAAATAGGGAACAGGTTTAGATAAAGGATCTGGATCGGCGCAGGCTGGGAGGGCCGAAGGGCCTGTTCCTGTGCTGTAATTTTCTTTGTTCTTTTGTTCTATCACCTTGAAGCTCGAATCAGCCCGACAACAAATTGGTAATTTTTCCAAACTGAGTATCCACAACATCAAAAGAGTCATGTACTTATAATAGTTCCTTCCTGACGTCAAGACATCCCAAAGCACTATACATCCAATCAAGTACTTTTGATATAGTCACTGCCTTAAATGCAAGAATCAATGTTGTAATGGAGGAAATTAAGCCAAAGTGGAGGAAAATCTGCTACGAAAGTGTGCTCGATTTCTAATGACCAACAAATGATGAGTACCATCTGAGGGAGCAGAGTAGGGAAGGGTGCAAATGTTAAGATATGGGGGAAGTAAACAGTACTATTTGAAACTGCATTATGTAGTTTATGTTACATTTTCTATTCAGGTATTATAAATAAGTGTAGCATAGCTTGGCCAATAAACCTCAATGTTAGCACCTAACCAAAACCAGTGGGCAACACATCAAGTGATTCCTTGAAGATGTACTAAAGCTAAACAATGTCCTTTTGATCAAAGTGACAGCATGAATACAAGATGATTTTTACCTGCCATTAATTACAGAACTATTAAGCACACTAAACGCATTGAAGTTAGAAGTACAAAGTTGTGATAAACACCACATTGAACAAGACTAGGCAAACCATTCTTTTTTAAAAAAATATTTTCACAATTTTTCTCCCGAATTTACACCCAACAACAATCAATAACCAACAACAAATATCTCAAACCCCATAACAGTAACAACGATCCCATCCTCCCACCATGCCCAGACATCAGCCCGCATGTTAACATAAACAAATGACAAAGAGAGAAAAAATGGAATCAGGGATTACCCATAGCCATCTTCAACATACACAGCCCCCCTCCCACCGCATCCCACCCACCCTTCCCCCCCACAACTAATGTTCAATGTTATTCAGTTCTTGAAAGTGCATAATAAATAGTGCCCATGACTTGTAGAACCCCTCCGAGCTTCCCCTCAGTTCGAACTTAACCTTCTCAAGGGTCAAGTATTCCAACAGGTCCCCTCGCCAGGGCACAGGGTGGAGGCCGCCCTCCATCCCAGCAGGATCCGCCTTCAGGCGATCAATGAGGCAAAGGCTATGATATCTGCCTCCACACCCGTTTCCAACCCTGGCTGATCCGACACCCCGAATATGGCCTCCCGGGGACCCGGGTCCAGCTTCACATGCACCACCTTGGAAATTACCCTAAACACCTCCTTCCAGTACTCCCCAAGCTTTGGACAGGACCAAAGCATATGAACGTGATTAGCGGGGGCCCCCCCCCCCGCAACGTTCACACACATCTTCTACCCCTTCAAAGAATCGGCTCATCCTTACCCTCGTGAGGTGTGCCCTGTACACCACCTTCAGCTGTATCAGCCCCAACCTCGCACACGAGGTGGAGGCATTCACTCTCCGGAGCACCTCACACCAGACCCCCTCCTCTATAACCTCTCCAAATTGTTCCTCCCACTTCGCTTTGATCCCCTCCAGTGGTGCCTTATCCTTTTCCAACATAGCTCCGTATACCGCTGACACTGTCCCCTTCTCCAGTCCACTTGCCGCCAGCACCTCCTCCAACTACGTGGAGGCCGGTTCATCCGGGAAGCTCTGTATCTCCTTCCTGGCAAAGTCCCGAACCTGCATATACCTAAACACTTCTCCCTGCTCCAGCCCATACTTTGCTTCCAGCTCCCTCAATCCTGCAAATGGACCCCGAGGAAACAAATCTCTTAGAGTCTTAATCCCCTTCTCTTCCCATTTCCGAAAGCTTCCGTCCCACCTCCCTGGCTTAGGCAAACCATTCTTGTAGCAAAATTATTAAGGGCTATGGTAGTTGTGGACAAACAGTTTTCTATCAGCTGGATGTCTGAAATGCTCATTATACCAAAATGAACTGCATGCATGCCACGACAGCTTAGCAACAGATCGAAAACAACAAAGGCTGAAGACTTTGTCCTCCAACCATGTCTGCAAATACTACGGGAGAATAACCAGCTAAAATTGTATTTTACTGGAGTTAAACAAGAATACATATCTATAGCTAACCCAGCTGGACAAGTGTAACCATTAATTTGCAAGGTTACTGGAGTTAAATGAGAATAGTACTAGCACTCGTCACATATCTAATCTAGGTTTCATTAATCACAGAATTCTAATCATAGAAACCCTACAGTGCAGAAGGAGGCCATTCAACCCATTGAGCCTGCACCGATCCATATCCCATCCTAACCATGCAACCCCATAACCTAACCATAACATCCCTGGACACAAAGAGGAAATTTAGCATGGCCAATCCACCTACCCGTAACACCTTTGGACTGTGGGGGGAAACTGGAGCTCCCGGAGGAAACCCGCGCAGACATGGGGAGAACATACAAACTCCACACAATCAGTGACCCAAGCCTGGAATTGAACTCGGGTCCCTGGCACTGTGATGCAGCAGTGGAAACCACTGTGCTACCGTCACATCCTATGGAATTAAGGAATAGAAGAAAGAAAAGTACAGCACAGGAACAGGCCCTCCAAGCCTGTGCTAATCATGATGCCCCAACTAAAAACCTTCTGCACTTACTCGGTCTGTATCCCTCTATTTTCTCCTTATTCATGTATCCATCCAGATGCCCCTTAAATGTTGCTAATGTGCCTGCTTCCACCACATCCTTTGGCAGCACATGCCAGGCACCCACCCCTCTCTGCATGAAAACCTACCACGCACATCTCCCTTAAACTTTCCCCCTCTCACCTTCAACCTGTACCCCCTTGTAATTGACACTTCCACCACTGGAAAAGCTTCTGACTATCCGCCCTGTCTATGCCTCTCATAATTTTGTAGGTCTCTATCAGGTCTCCCCTCAGTCTCCATCTTTCCAATGGAAACAATCCTAGTTCATTCAACCTCTCCCCATAGCCAACACCCTCGAGACCAGGTAACCCCTGGTGAACCTTGTTTGCACTCTCTCCAAATCTTCCACATTATTCCTTCTGATAACGTGGTGACCAGAACTGCACGCAATACTCCAAATGCCACCTAACCAAGATTTTATATAGCTGCAACATGATTTCCCAACTGTACTCAATGCCCCAGCTGATGAATGCAAGCATGCCATATGCCTTGTTAATCAGCTTGGCCACCTGTGTCTCCACTTTTAGGGAACTGTGGACCTGCACGCTTAGATCCCTGTGTTTGTTAATGTTCTTAAAGGTTCTGCCATTTGCAGTATAATTCATAGCTAGATTTGATCCTCCAAAATGCATCACCTCACATTTGTCCAGATTAAACTCCATCTGCCATTTCTGTGCCCAAATTGCCAATCCAACTATATCCTGTTGCATCCTCTGACAATCTTCAGCACTATCAGCAACTCCACCAATCTTCATGTCATCCGCAACTTTACTAATCAGACCATCCACATTTTCCTCCAGATCATTTATATTTACTACAGAGGTCCCAGCACTGAACCCTGCAGAACACCACTAGCTGCAGATCTCCATTCTGAAAAACGCCCTTCCATTGTTACTTTGTCTTCTATAACCAAGCCAGTTCTATATCCATCTAGTCAGCCCACCCCAAATCCCATGTGATTTTAGTTTTCATACCACTCTACCATGTGGGATCTTGTCAAAGGCCTTACTAAAGGCCATATAAACTAAATCCACAGCCCTTCTTCCCTCATCAATTTTCTTCGTCACTTCTACAAAAAAAAACTCAATCAAGTTGGTGAGACCATGACCGTCCCCATACAAAACAATGCTGCCTGTCACTAACTAGTCCATTTTCCTCCAAATGTGCATATATCCTGTCCCTCAGTATCTTTTCCAAAAGCTTCCCCAACACTGACGTCAGGCTCACCGGCCTATAATTTACTGGATTATCCCTGCTTCCTTTCTTAAGCAAGGGAACAATATTGGCTATTCTCCAGTGCTTTGGAACCTCGCCTGTGGTCAAAGAGGATGTGAAGATACCTGTTAATAGAACATAGAACAGTACAGCACAGAACAGGCCCTTCGGCCCTCGATGTTGTGCCGAGCAATGATAACCCTATTCAAACCCACGTATCCACCCTATACCCGTAACCCAACAACCCCCCCTTAACCTTACTTTTTAGGACACTACGGGCAATTTAGCATGGCCAATCCACCTAACCCGCACATCTTTGGACTGTGGGAGGAAACCGGAGCACCCGGAGGAAACCCACGCACACACGGGGAGGACGTGCAGACTCCACACAGACAGTGACCCAGCTGGGAATTGAACCTGGGACCCTGGAGCTGTGAAGCATTTGTGCTAACCACCATGCTACCGTGCTGCCCCAGCTATTTCCCAGCTATTTCTCCTCTGGCTATTCTTCAGTCCTCTGGAACTTCACATGTGGTCAAAGAGGATGTGACAACATCTGTTAAGACCCCAGCTATTTCTCCCCTTGCCTAAAAGCAGTAACCTGGGATCTCTCCCATCTGGCCCCAGGAACTTGTCTACCTGAACGCAATTTTGGATACTCAACACTTCCTCCTCTGATATATTGACATTCTCACGAGCGTTCACACACCTTTATTATTATTATGCCTGACCCCAACATCCGTCAAATGGGTTAGTTGTTCAGCAAAAGTATTCTGGACCAGCCAAGCATAGGTTTTGGGTTATTGAATGGAAAAGTCAACTTTAGAGGCAAAATCTTAATGTTAAAACTAATGTTTCATTTTAAAATCACAATCCGAGTACATACATGCAAACTTTATTATTAAAAATATAATAATGTGTACTAAAACTTAGAAAAATCAGCAAAATGGGCACACCAAAAACTTTCAGGGATTCCCCAGAAATGCCATCTTGGTTCTGCTGGGACATTTTCTTCTGTATTAACAGTTAAGTTTGTCTTACTCAAAGAAACCATAAATAGCTACAGTAACAAAGTTCTGCAAATACCCATTAATTGGTGGTGCAAGCAAAAACCTTCACCTGATTAATTATTAAAAGCCATTGCAGAGTTCAGTGGCTTTGTTGCACAGTTACAATCCAGTTGTGGACCATTAATGTTTAAAGGGAAATGCAAACACCTGGTTCTAAGGAATAGACCTATGCCACAAAATTTCAAGTTTTTTTCCTTAACAGAATCTTGATTATATATAAAAGTATTTGAGATCCACTGTAGATTTCCCCACTAGCTTCAAACTAGGCACTCTTCCAGCTTCTCTCACAAGACTGAGATTAAGCCTCATCCACATCCCACATGGTCAATGAAGTTAAGGTTTCACTCGGCTTCTGGTGCAGGTCTATCTGTCATTTATTTTGGCCATCTTCTCTCAATGTGCTGCAAACCATACAAGGTCCAACCTGCAACTAAAAATGTCTCCCAAACAACCAGATAAATTGAAAACAGATAACCACTGCCCCTCACTCCCACTCCAAAGCTCTACCGACCTCCATCATTGACACCATGCTCTGGGCTGTCTTCAAACTGATCCTTAGATTAATTATCCCTCAATTACAATTTCTTCTTTGATCTAATTAAATAAATGGGTTTTACAACCCTTTAGGTTTACTGAATGCTTTTAAAGTAATTTCAGTTCCAACTCCACAAACAAAACATCTCTCTCCACTGCCAGTGTTTGCAGCATGGCAAACATTATGTCTCAGAACTAAACCACCTGCTGCTTTGTAGCTCTCTCTCTTCTACAGGGGGTATTGTGACTTTATTAAACAAACATGCGTCACTTTATGAACTGCCATTTCTTGAGATATTCTGGCACTGTCTGCAACCCAGCATTTTAATTATCTTATCTTTCCAGCTGTTGAGCTAAAAATAAAAATGGCCCCAACCTTTTAAATGTCATTGACTCCAGGTTTGCTTTTATCCTATTTTCTACAGTTAGACTTTAATTCCTAACACCAAATGCTATATTCTAACACACATGAACCATGAACAAGATATTTGCAATAACGCTTCCCACCCAGCCTTTTCTATTATATGTTTATCTGTCCAAAATGGAAACAGATGTAAACTTGTAATTCTGCAATTACTCTGTTGCCACTGATAGCATTGCAATACCCTGCTTTTACCTCTCCCAGGTATTGCTGTTCAGCAAAGATGTTCCTTTACACCCGTCAACTCTACTTAATTTCCAAAATACCATTAGTTACTCCATATCAACTGCAGCAAATTCTGTACTTTCAAATGGGGATTTGATTCTATTCTGACATTTCACCGATATGCAATCAGACAAAAATGGTGTCAAACTGAAGAGGGAGGTATTAGGAGGAATGGCCAAAGCTTTGGTCAAACACAAGTTTTATGGAGGGTGTTAAAGGGGAAAAAAAAGAGCTGCCGAAGTTTAGGGATCGATACAAGTTTGTACACCAAGATACAAAAGTGTAATTTTAAGACTTCCAGCTATTGGTATTGTAATTTCCCTGAGTATTTTCCTATAATCTTCCAAGTATTTAAAAAGTACAAGCTTATGTCCACATAACCACTTGATTTATGGACAAAGATGCAAACATTGGAAATCTGAAATGAAAACAGAAAAGATCAGTCATCACCTGTAAAGACAAAAGTTGTTAATTTTTCAGTGTAACCCTTCTTGTATATTTCATGTTCTCTCATTATTTGCCCTCGATAAAATCTGTACTCTGGACATTTGACCTTGATTGATTAAATTTAACTAAGTGACTCAGTCAGAGTCTGAAATAAATGACTCCTGTCCTGAATATTTTGCCAGAACATCAGCAATGTTACTTAATCAGAGCTCCCAGAATCCCAAAGGTTGATTTTAACTCTATCTGCACAGAAGGAAATTAGACATTGTTGGCCTTAAATCACATTGCAACACATTCCTCCCCATTCTCACTCCAATCCTGTCTGCTGCTATTTTAACCGTTTTGAACGATATTTCCAAGAGCAGGCCAAGACCCCACTTAAAGCAGGCTGACGTAAGGAAACCTTGATACAATTTTGAGGGACAAGTGGGAAAAAATTTGCTGTGCATCAAACAGTGAAGCAGGAGCGCCCAAAACACAAAATTGGAATTGATTTGTGTGGCCACAAAGAATGAGAATATTCAAGAATACTGCGGGTAGGTACAAACCTAAGTTCCACCCACTGCAAATAGTTTCTCCTTCCAGACTAGGTGCCTAATGTTATTCAGATCATTATGGTATACCACAACCTCAGAGTTGGAAAATCTACAGTGAGACAATTGTTCATGGTATTCAGCTCACTGGCAACATCGAACCAAGACCTGGTCCTCACAATGAATTAGGCCTCTCACTGACAGAAGCATTACTCTTGTAAATTTCTGTGGCCATGCGCAGTTTTCTTTCATTGCACCATGCCGTTAAATGTTTCTTGCTTGGCATTTAATGTACAACAAAGTCTGCATGATGCTGTCCCATCTGGTCTGTAGGCCTACCACAAGAACAATTTGAGACTTCCGGTAGCGGCCATGTCCGAATAAGGCGCGCACATGGCAGCTCCCGCCGGGATCAGAGTTTCGGGCCTTTAAACGGGGCAGCAACGGCACTTGGACGGTGATTACCGGCGTGGGAAAGGACACTGGAGAGGTTCCCTCCACTGCTGTATGGAGGGAACCAGGAGCAGGGCTGTTAAAAGAGCGGTTGCAGGGAAGCAAGCGGAGCGGGTCCGGGAGGACAAGATGGCGGCCGGCACGGACCAAGCAGCGTGGGCCCAGTGGTCGAGAGAGCAGCAAGACTTTCCGAGGATTTGCGTCGCAGAGCTGAAGACGGAGATGCTGGCCCCTATGAAGGCCTCCATGGAAAAGAAGGTGGAGACTCAGAAAGTGCAGGAGAAGGCGATAAAAGAGGTGGAGAGCAAGGTATCCGAGAGTGAGGATGAGATCCTGGGCCTGGCGGTCAGGGTGGAGGCGCACGAGGCCTTATATATTGCGGCTGGTTTAGCACAGGGCTAAATCGCTGGCTTTGAAAGCAGACCCAGGCAGGCCAGCAGCACGGTTCGATTCCCGTACCAGCCTCCCCGAATAGGTGGCGGAATGTGGCAACTAGGGGACTAACTTCACAGTAACTTCATTTGAAGCCTACTTGTGACAATAAGCAATTTTCATTTTCATTTTTTTCATTTCTTATACAAGAGATGGCAGGAGAGACTGGATGACCTCGAATATATGTCTAGGAGTCACAACCTGCGGATTCTGGGCCTCCCTGAAGGTGCGGAGGGGGCGGACGCGAGGGCCTTCCCGCGGCCATTGGAACTGAATGGGGCGCACAGAGTCCTCGCAAGGAATCCTAGGGCGAATGAACCACCGAGGGCGATGGTGATAAGGTTCCGCCACTTCACAGACAGGGAGCGCGTCTTGCGTTGGGCAAAGGAGCGGAGCAGTAAGTGGGAGAACAGCGAGATCCGCATATACCAGGACTTGGGAGCTGAACTGGCTAGGAGGCGAGCGGGATTCAACTGGGCCAAGGCGACCCTCCACATCAAAGGGATGAAGTTTGTTCTCCGTCATCCGGCGAAACTTTGGGCAATGTACCAGGACAGGCACCATTATTTTGATATGCCAGACGAGGCGTGGACATCCATTAAGCACAAAATGCTGGACTTGAACTAAGTGGCAGCTGCACGTGGGTGAAACGTGCTGGCGGAAATTCGTAACCGGGCGTTGGCCTGGTGTAAGACGATTAGTAGAATTTAAGTTGTTTGCTCTTCTTTTCCTGTTTTCGTTTCAGGAGGTGGCGGAACGCCCGTGTTGTGCGGTCCGTTGCACGGCAAGGATCTGGATGCCACTTGCCCTCTTACACTGTGAGGGGGGGGAGATAAAGGCGGGAGCGGCCGGGCTCAGCATGGGTCAGCTGACTTACGGAAGCGTAATGGGGGGGGGGGGGGAATCAGTGCGAAGCGGGTGCTTGGCATGGGGGGTTGGGATGGGGCACTGCTTTGCTGACTGAAGGGGAGCCAATTGTTGGGGACGGGTGGAGAGTCGGGTTGGGGGGGCCTCCGGCGGGAGGGCTGGAGCGAGCGGGGGGCGCGGGCACGTGGCTGGCCGAAAAAGGGAGATGGCTAGTCGGCAAGGGGGGGGTTTAACCCCCCGTCCAGGCTGATCACGTGGAATGCGAGGAGTCTGAACGGGCCGGTCATGAGGGCCCGCGTGTTCGCGCATTTAAAGGGGTTGAAGGCAGACGTGGCCATGCTGCAGGAGACGCATTTAAAACTCGCTGACCAAACGAGGTTAAGGAGGGGATGGTTGGGCCAGGTGTTCCACTCGGGGCTAGACTCAAAGACCAGAGGGGTGGCAATTCTGGTGAGTAAACGGGTGGCATTTGAGGCAGGGAGCATTGTGGCGGAGAAGGGGGGCAGGTACATAATGGTATGTGGCAAGCTACAGGGGCCCCGGGTGGTGTTGGTGAATGTGTATGCCGCAAACTGGGATGATGCGGAATTCGTGAGGCGTATGTTGGGTAAAAGCCCGGACATGGAGTCAAGTAAATTGATCATGGGGGGGGGCGGGGGGAGACTTTAATACTGTCTTGGATCCGGCGCTGGACCGGTCTAAGTCCAGGTCGAGACCGAGACCGGCGGCAGCCAGGGACCTGTGGGAGTTCATGGATCAGATGGGGGGCACGGACCCGTGGCGATTCGCGCGGCCAAGGGCGAAAGAGTTCTCCTTTTTCTCCCACGTCCATAAAGTCTACTCGCGGATTGACTTTTTTGTGTTGAGCAGGGCGTCAATCCCGAGGGTGGAGGGGGTCGAGTATTCGGCCATTGCTGTCCCGGACCATGCCCGGGTGGACTTGCGACTGGGGGCGGAGTGCGGGCAGCGCCCCGTCTGGAGACTGGATGTGGAGCTGTTGGCGGATGAAGAGGTGTGTGGGCAGATAAGGAGGAGCATTCAGAATTATGTACCAACAAATGACACAGGGGAGGTAACAGCAACAACAGTTTGGCAGGCCATGAAGGCGGTCATCAGAGGGGAGTCCATCTCTATTAGGTCCCATAGAAGAGGGAAATGGCGGAGAAGAGGCTGTTGAGAGAGATGCTTAGGGTGGACAGGAAGTACGCGGAGGTCCCTGAGGGGGGGGCTGCTAAAGGAGCGCCGGAGATTACAGGCGGAGTTCGAACTGCTGACCACGGGGAAGGCGGAGGCACAGTTGAGAAAAGTGAAAGGGGCAGTCTCCAAGTATGGGGAGAAAGCAAGTAGGATGCTGGCGCACCAACTTCGCAGGAGGGAAGCGGCCAGGGAGATCGGGGGAGTGAGGGATAAGGAGAGTAATACGGTGTTGAGCCCAGAGAGGATCAATGAAGCCTTCAAGGAGTTTTATGGGAAGCTGTACGAGTCAGAACCCCCGAGGGGAGGGGAAGGGATGAAGCAATTTATGGATCGATTGAGGTTCCGAAGGGTGGACAAGGATCGGGTAGAGGGACTGGGGGCCCCGATTGAGTTGGAGGAGATAGTTAAGGGACTAGCAAGTATGCAGTCGGGCAAGGCCCTGGGTCCGGACGGCTTCCCTGTAGAATTTTATAAGAATTTCTCGGTGCTACTGAGCCCAATCCTGCTAAGAACCTTTAACGAGGCAAAGGAGAGAGGAACCCTCCCCCCGACGATGTCACAGGCATTGATCTCGCTCATTTTGAAGAGGGAGAAAGATCCGCTTCAATCTGGGACCTACAGGCCGATATTGCTCCTGAATGTGGACGCTAAACTGCTGGCAAAACCAGAATAGAGGACTGCGTCCCGGGAATGATCGAGGAGGACCAGACGAGTTTCGTCAAGGGCAGGCAATTGAAAAAGAATGTGAGGAGACTCCTGAATATTATTATGATGCCCTCAGAGGGAGGGGACGCAGAAGTAGTGGCTGCAACGGATGCAGAGAAGGCCTTTGACAGGGTGGTGGGAGTACCTGTGGGAAGTGTTAGGTAGGTTTGAGTTCGGGGAGGGATTCATAGGGTGAGTCAAGCTACTGTATCAGGCCCCCGTAGCAAGTGTGTCCACGAACCGGCTGAGTCGCAGTATTTCAGGTTGCACCGAGGTACGAGGCAGGGGTGTCCCCTATCCCCATTACTATTTGCCCTGGCAATTGAGCCGTTGGCCATAGCGCTGAGGACTTCTGGTTTCCCCCTACGCGGATGACATGCTACTGTATATTTCGGACCCGCTTGAGGGGATGGTAGAGGTCATGCGGATCCTGGGGGACTTTGGGAGCTTCTCGGGGTACAAGTTGAATGTGGGGAAAAGTGAGCTGTTTGAAATCCACACGAGGGGTCAGGAAGAGAGACTGGGAGAGCTCCTGCTCAGGATGGTGGTGAGGAGCTTCGTTACTTTAGGTGTACAGATGGCTAGGAACTGGAATGCCTCAGTTTGGACCCTGATACAGAACCATAGATTTGCTCCGGGCAAGATAGACAGGGGGTTCCAAGGCTGGTATAGGGCAGGCATTAGAAGGATGGGAGACCTGTTTATAGATGGGACCTTCCCTAGCTTGAAGGCGCTGGAAGAGAAGTTCGGCCTGCCCCCGGGAAATGCTTTCAGATACCTCCAGGTCCGCGACTTTCTCAAAAAAACAGGTGAGGACATTTCCGTTGCTACCCCCTCGAAGGATACAGGACAGGGTAGTGTCTGGCATCTGGGTAGGAGAGGGGAAGGTGTCGGACATATACTGGGAGCTGCAGGAAGCGGAGGACGCCTCAGTGGAGGAGTTGAAGGGCAAGTCAGAGGAGGAGCTAGGCGAGGTGCTAGATGAGGGCCTGTGGGCTGATGCCCTGGGCAGGGTGAATTCGTCCGCATCATGTGCCAGGCTCAGTTTAATTCAGTTTAAGGTGGTACACCGAGCTCACATGACGATGGCGAGAATGAGCAAGTTCTTTGGGGTGGAGGACAGGTGCGCGAGATGTTCAGGGAGTCCGACGAACAATGTCCATATGTTTTGGGCATGCCCGGTGCTTGAAGAATTCTGGCAGGGCTTTGCGAGGGCTATGTCCAGGATATTGGACACGCGGATGACGCCGAGTCCAGGAATAGCGATCTTTGGGGTGTCGGAGGATCCGGGAGTGCAGGAAGCGAAAGAGGCCGAGGTTTTGGCCTTTGCCTCTCTGGTGGCCTGGAGACCGATCTTGTTAATGGAGAGAGACTCGAAACCGCCGAGCGTGGAGACCTGGGTTAGTGACATGGCTGGGTTGCTCAGCCTGGAGAGAATAAAGTTTGCCTTGAGAGGCGGTGGCAACCTTTCCTTGACTTTCATGGGGAGCAGTAAAATGTCAGCAGCAGCAGCAACTGGGACGGGGGGTGCTCAGGTGGGGGGAATTGTCTATTTAATGTATATTTTCTTTTTGTACAATGATAACAGCCACCTAATTTTGTTAAATATTTTTCGTTTATTTTTCTGTTATGTAAAAATTCTGGTTGAAAAAAAACTTTAATAAAAACAATTTAAAAGAACAATTTGATCTCAAATTTAGGATATTGTAATATATGTACCCAGAGTTCTGTAAATTGGGTCAAATAAAGCCATTTATTACTATAGTTGTAATGGAGTCGCTATTCAATGGAGCCTCCTGATGAAGTATTTGATAAACTGTAATGCAATAGTTGGGCCAGATAGGACGCAATGGTGTATTTATGAACCACTTCACTTTGAGACGAAGCATATTATTTTGTACTTATACTAAAACTTGGAATGGTGTGTCTAGTTTTGGTCTCCCCACATGGTGGACAATATTGAAGTAATCAGAAGGGTACAGAAGACAGCCAGAAGTTTGAGTCTCAGTTTGAATCATTTAATCTCCCAAGATAGGTGCAAAGAGCACGGATTCGACTCTTTAGAGAAACATGAATCGGGGGGCTACTTGAATGAGGTTCAAATATGGTGACAGGAATAGATTGGGTTTGAATCAATAGATTGCACATGAATCATATAAAGTTAGAATACAGATACAGCAAGTATTTAAAAGGGCAAATGAAATGTTAGCCTTTATTGCAAGGGGGATGGAGTATAAAAGTAGGGAAATCTTGCTAGAACTGCAAAAGGCATTAGTGAGACTGCACATGGGGTAGTGTGTGCAATTCTGGTCATCTTATGCAAGGAGGGACATACTTGCATTGGAAGCAGTTCAAAGAGGGTTTACTTGGCTGATTACTGGGATGAGGGGAGTGTCTCATAACGAAAGGTTGGGCCTGAAAGGTGACCATATTGAAACATACAAGATTCTCAGGGGGCTGACAGGATTGATGTCAAGATGTTGAGATGAGAATCGGAAACATTGTGACAGATGGAATTCAGCTGGTGACAGTGGTTAGCACTGCTACCTCACAGCACCAAGGACCCGGGTTCGATTCCGATCTCGAGTGACTTGTCTATGTAGAGTTTGCGCATTCTCTCCGTGTCCACGTGGGTTTCCAGATGACCATTATCTGCTTTCCCCTGGGGGTGTGGGAGAAAGAGCTGACTGGTTGTGATTTAACCTGAGGGGCAAGGTTGAGAAGGCTGGTCATGAATAACCTCAGCTGGTATTAGGAATTGAACCCACGCTGTTGGCCTTGCTGTTCTTCGCGAACAAGCTGTCTAGCCAAGTGAGCTAAACGAGCTCCCAAATGTTAGGAAGCACTTCTTCACTCAAAATGTGGTAAAGGTTTGGAACTCTCTCCCTCAAACAACAGTTGAAGCCACAAAATTGTTAATTTTAAACCTGAAATAGATAAGATTTTTGTTAAGCAAAGATATTAAAGGGATATGGGCCAAAAGCAGGTAGATGGAGTTATGCCACAAATCAGCCATGATCTCATTAAATGGCTGGTCAGGTTTGAAGGGCCGAAGGGCCTACTCTTGTTCACATGATGTTTCCCCTTGTGGGGGAATCTAGAACCAATCTACAACAGCCAACATGCCCCTCAGACCTTCAGAGTTTCCTTTTGTTTGGATTTAAGACCCCAGTTTCAGATTGATGCACCCTGATGGAGAGTGTATTCCTTTTTCTTTTCATACAATAGGCAGTCTTATCAAAAAATACACATTAAATTAGCTGCACTAGACAGGCAACTGAACAAATTTCTTCAAGAAAGGAGCCACTGGGGATGCAGCTAATATTTATACACCTCAATCCACTAATATAACCGCTGGGTCGGCCATGTGCTTAGGATACCAGAGTCCTGATTGCCAAAGCAAATCTTCTTCACCCAGCTCAAGGAAGGCACCAAACAAGAGGAGAACAAAAGAAGTGCTCAAAAGCACACTTATCACAAAAAATGCAACAGACGGCAATGCATGGGAGATCTTTCTCAGAAGAGGCTTACTTGGAGGACTCTCCTGATTGAAGGGACACAATTCTTCAAGAATTTGGCAAGAGACCCAGAAAAGGAGCCAGAGGACGGATCCCGTAACACCACAAGATACAGGAGCAGAATTAGGCCACAAGATACAGGAGCAGAATTAGGCCATTCGGCCCATCGGGTCTGCTCCTCCGTTTAATCATGGCTGATATGTTCCTCACCCCTATTCTCCTGCCTTCTCCCCATAGCCCCTAATCCCCTTATTAATTAAGAAATTCCCCCCATTAAGATCCCCTTATTAATTAAGAAATCCCCCTATTAATCAAGGACACCAGATTTGTACTTGTGTTGCTGTTACCTACAGGCTACGACCAAGATCTGCAAGGGGCAATTAGACAGAATAGTTCTTTCTTAGAACACAAGAACTAGGAGGAGGAGGCAATTTAGCCTCTTGAGCCTGTTCCGCCATTCAATAGGATCATGGCTCATCTCATCATGGCCTCATCTCCACCATCCTACACGTTCTCTGTAACCCTTCACCCCATTACTAATTAAAAACTTGTCTAATTCCTCCCTAAATTTACTCACTGTCCCAGCATCCACTGCACTCTGGGGTAGCGAGTTCCACAGATTTACGACCCTCTGGGAGTAGTTTCGCCTAATCTCTGTATTAAATTTGCTACCCCTTATCCTGAGGCTTATCCTGAGGCTATGACCTCTCATTCTAGAATATCCCACAGGAGGAAGCATCCTCTCCACATCTACTTTATCCATACTATTTAAACATCTTATATACTCAATTTAATCGCCTAATTCTTCTAAACTCTAAGAGAGTATAGATCTAAACTGTTCAATCTCTTCATAAGGCAAACCCTCATCTCTGGAATCAATCTAGTGAACCTCCTCTGAACTGCCTCCAATACCACTACACCTTTCCTCAAAACAGTGGACCATAAGAGTGCACAATACTCAAGCTGCGTTCTCACCATTACAACAACGCTTCCTTACCCTTATATTTTATTCCTTTAGCTATAAATGGCAACATTCCATTTGCTTTCTTTATTACCTGCTGGACCTGTATGCTAGTTTTCTGCAACTCATGCAACAAGGACACCCGGATCCCTTTTCACCGGAGCACCCCAAAGACACTCCCCATTTAGATAGTAAGTTGCCTTTCCACTTTTCTGACCAAAGTGGATGATCTCACACTTATCCACGTTAAACTCCATCTGCCACATTTATGCCCATTCACCTAACCTATCTATAGCCATTTGTAAAATTCTTATTTCCTCATTGCAACTTACTGTCCCACCTATTTTAGAGTCATCTGCGAATTTGGCTACAGAACTTTCCATCCCCGTGTCCAAGTCATTAATACGGATTGTAAATAGTTGGGGCCCAAGGACTGAACCCTGTGACACCCCACTAGTTATATCTTGCCATCCAGAAAAATACCCATTTATCCCGACTCTCTGTCTTCTGTCCGTCAGCCAGTCTTCTAGCCAAGCTGATAAATTATTCTTAATCCCATGTGATCTAACCTTGTGCATTAACCTTCTGTGCGACACCTTGTCAGAAGTCCAGATATACTACATCTACAGGATCCCCATTATCCACTTGGCTTGTTACAGCTTCGAAGAACTCTAACAAATTAGTCAAACATAATTTACCCATCATAAAACCATGCCGACACTGATGGATTACGTTTCGACTTTCTAAATGTCCTGACATTACTTCCTTAATAATGGATTCTAAAAATTTCCCAACACATGTTAAACTAACTGGTCTTATTTCCTCCGTTTTCCAATCCACCGGAACCTTTCCCGTGTGCTGGAAATTTTGCAATATTATAACCCATGGATCCACTATCTCCACTGCCACTTCCTTTAGCATCCTAGGATGTAGGCCATCAGGCCCTGGGGACTTGTCTGCCTTCAATCCCAATAGTTTGTTGAATACGGTTTCCCTATTGATAGTGATTGTTCTAAGTTTCACCCTTTCTATTACTCAAAATTAGCCATTCCTACAGGGATGGTACTAGTGTCCACCACTGTGAAAACTGAGGCAAAATAATGATTTAACATCTCCGATATTTGTGTTCCCCATTATCAACTCTCCGGTTTCATTTTGCAAGGGACCAACATTGACTTTAGCGACTCGTTTCCCTTTTATGTACTTGTAGAAGCTATCCATTTTGATATTTTGCACTAGCTTTCTTTTGTAATTTACCTTGGCTCTTTATATTACTTTTTTAGTAACCCTTTGCTTATGTTTGAAAGTTTCCCAATCTTCCAGTCTGCCACTGGCCTTTGCAACATGGTATACCTATGTTTTGTCTTTATATTGTCCTCTGCAGTTTGCACAGTCTCCCCATATTTGGGTGGGTCTCACCCCCACAACCCAAAGATGCGCAGGCTTGGTGGATTGGCCACACTAAATTGCCCCTTAATTGAAAAAAAGAATCAGGTATTCTAAATTTATCTTGAATTCTATCATACTATGGCCGCTATTCCCTGGAGGATCCTTAACTATGAAGTCATCAATTAACACCTCATCATTACGCAATATCAAATAGAGAGTAGTCTACTCCCTGATTGGTGTCACAACATATTGTTCCAAGAAACAATCTCGAAAATATTCAATGGACTCTCCCTCGAGGCTACCCTTGCAAATTTGATTAATCCAGTTTTTGGGCATTTTAAAATCACCCATGATTATTGCCGTATCATTCTTACAAGCCCCATGTATTTTTTGGTTTATACTGTGCCCCACTGCAGAATTACGGTTTGGGGATCTAGAAATTACACCTACCAGGGACTTCTTCCCTTTACAGTTTCTTATTTCTACCCAGACTGATTCCCCATCTTGATCATCAGTGCTTACTTCATTTCTCATTACCAACTGATCGCTTTCTTCACCAGCAGTACATCACATACTTTTCCTTTCAGTCTATCTTTCCGAAATACTGAGTACCCTTGGATATTCAATTCCCAAACTTGGTCTCCCTTGTAACCATGCCTCAATAATCACCAATAAATCAAACCCTTTTGTCTCTATTTGCACTGTTAACTCATTGATTTTACTCTGACGGTTTTGTGCATTTAGATAAAAGGTTTTAAATTTGTTCTATTACCAGATCTATATACAGCCAAACAATGCGAGTGAGGAGGGGGTTGAGCACAAACAATGCACGGTATGGGGCATTTGGGGCAGCACGGTAGCATGGTGGTTAGCATAAATGCTTCACAGCTCCAGGGTCCCAGGTTCGATTCCCAGCTGGGTCACTGTCTGTGTGGAGTCTGCACGTCCTCCCTGTGTGTACGCGGGTTTCCTCCGGGTGCTCCGGTTTCCTCCGGGTGCTCCGGTTTCCTCCCACAGTCCAAAGATGTGCGGGTTAGGTGGATTGGCCATGCTAAATTGCCCATAGTGTCCTAAAAAGTAAGGTTAAGGGGAGGGTTGTTGGGTTACGGGTATAGGGTGGTACGTGGGTTTGAGTGGGGTGATCATTGCTCGGCACAACATCGAGGGCCGAAGGGCCTGTTCTGTGCTGTACTGTTCTATGTTCTATGTAATGCGAGTGAGGAGGGGGCTGAACACAAACAATGCGAGTTGAGGAGGGGGTTGAGCACAAACAATGCGAGTGAGGAGGGGGTTGAACACAAACAATGCGAGTGAGGAGGGGGTTGAACACAAACAATGCGAGTCAGGAAGGGGTGAAACACAAACAATGCGAGTTGAGGAGGGGGTTGAGCACAAACAATGCGAGTGAGGAGGGGGTTGAACACAAACAATGCGAGTGAGGAAAGAGTTAAATACAAACAATGCGAGTCAGGAAGGGGTGAAACACAAACAATGCGAGTCAGGAGGAGCTTAAACACTAATAATCTGAGCAAGAAGGGGGTGAAATACAAAGAATCCGAACAATTAGAGGGTTAAACACAATGCGAGCAAGGAGGGGGTTGAACACAAACAATGCGAGCGAGGAGGGGGTTGAACACAAACAATGCGAGCGAGGAGGGGGTTGAACACAAACAATGCGAGCGAGGAGGGGGTTGAACACCAACAATGCGAGCGAGGAGGGGGTTGAACACCAACAATGTGAGCGAGGAGGGGGTTGAACACCAACAATGTGAGCGAGGAGGGGGTTGAACACAAACGATGCGAGCGAGGAGGGGGTTGAACACAAACAATGCGAGCGAGGAGGGGGTTGAACACAAACAATGCGAGCGAGGAGGGGGTTGAACACAAACAATGCGAGCGAGGAGGGGGTTGAACACAAAATGCGAGCGAGGAGGGGGTTGAACAAAAACAATGCGAGCGAGGAGGGGGTTGAACACAAACAATGCGAGCGAGGAGGGGGTTGAACACAAACAATGCGAGCGAGGAGGGGGTTGAACACAAACAATGCGAGCGAGGAGGGGGTTGAACACAAACAATGCGAGCGAGGAGGGGGTTGAACACAAACAGTGAGAGCGAGGAGGGGGTTGAACACAAAGACAGAGCGAGGACGGGGTTGAACAAACAATGCGAGTCAGGAGGGGGTTAAACAAACAATCCAAGTAAGTAGAGCATTAAACACAAAATGCAAGTCAGGAGGGGGTGAAACACTAAAAATCTGAGCATGAAGGGGGTGAAATACAAACAGAGCAATTAGAGGGTTAGACACAAACAATCAGAGTAATTCGGGGGTCAAACACAAACAATGCGAGTCAGAAGGAGTTTAAACACAAACAATGCGAGTGAGGAGAGAGTTAAATGCAAACAGTGCGAGTCAGAAAGGGGTGAAAGACAAACAATCCGAGGTAGGAGTGGGTGAAAGACAAACAATCCAAGGTAGGTGTGGGTGAAAGACAAACAATCCGAGGTAGGAGTGGGTGAAAGACAAACAATCCGAGGTAGGAGTGGGTGAAAGACAAACAATCCGAGGTAGGAGTGGGTGAAAGACAAACAATCCGAGTAAGGGGTGGGTGAAAGACAAACAATCCGAGTAAGGAGTGGGTTAAACACAAACAATCCGAGTAAAGTGTTGCTTAAAGATAGAATGTAATTAATGGGAGGGGGCTTAAACACAAATAATGCGAGTAAGGAGGGTACGGATCATGGGCGTGGCATGGGCCATTCAATGAAACGAGAGGAAGTTTTAACTGGCTGAAGGAAGACATTTAATCAGTGTCTAACTAAGCAGACAGCAGTATGATGGGTACCCGGCTGTAACAATGTCCCACTGATCGCCTTGGATTTTCGCCTGGGCCCCAACTTCAAACACTCAACATGTCGGCTTGTTGAGAAACACGCACCAAGCCCTGTGGCCGGCTCCTTACCTGCGGCTGAAACGTGGACAGGGAAAACATTTCACCGGCCGGCTTGGCCTGTACGGACCGAGAAGCGGTGTAAAGTCCGGAAGCTCGGCTCTATCCACCGACAGGATCCAGGCAGGCAACCGCTGACTGTCCGGAAAATGGCTTCCTCTCTGTGACGTCTCCACATCACCGCTTCCGGATCACAAGAATGACTACTTCCGGGTTACGTTTTTGCCGTCGTCAGTTCGCTGGAGCAGGGATCTGGCAGCACAATAATTCACTGAGCGAACAACAGTCACTCCATCCATGACGAATAAGGCACCAGAGGGACTGCAACGGGTTATTAATACATATATTAGCTTCTGATTAATTCAATAACTGTCCTTTGCTTTAGTTATAATTTGTTCATCAAAGGATTATTATGGCACACAAAGAGGCCATTTGGCCCATCGTGTCTGCACTGGCTCTCCATTCGAGTGTCATGAATTAGTGCCATTCCCCTGTCTTTTTCCCCTACATCGGCACATTTTTTTTCTATTCAAGTAATCTTTTAATGCCCTTTTGAGTGCCTCAATTGAACCTGCCTCCACCAAGCTTTTAGACTGAGCATTCCATAACAGAACCACTCGTTATGTGAAAATGTTTTTTCTCACAGTTGTGTCTTTTGCAAAACTCTTAAATTTGTATTGTCTCATTCTTGATACTTTTGCGAGAAGGAGCAGTTTATCTTCATCTACTCTAGCCCCTCCTCATGATTTGAATATCTCTCTCAAATCTTATCTCTCCGAGAACAGTCCCGAGTTTTATGAAAGGTTGTGTAGGTCGGAGCCTCCGGGGGATGAGTCGGATATGAGGGAGTTCTTGGAGGAGCTGGTGTGTCCTAAAGTAGAAGGCAGAGTTAGAAGAGTGGGTGGCATGATAGCACAGAGGTTGGCACTGTTGCTTCACAGCGCCAGGGTCCCAGGTTTGATTCCTGGCTTGAGTCACTGTCTGTGTGGAGTCTGCATTTTCTCCCTGTGTCTGTGGGTTTCCTCCGGGTGCTCCAGTTTCCTCCCACAGGTCCCAAAAGACGCACTGTTAGGCAATTTGGATGTTCTGAATTCTCCCTCTGTACCCAGAATATAGCGTCTAGGGGCTTTTCACAGTAACGTCATGAAAAAATGAAATGAAAATCGCTTATTGTCACAAGTAGGCTTCAAATGAAGTCACTGTGAAAAGCCCCTAGTCACCACATTCCGGTACCTGTTCGGGGAGGCTGGTACGGGAATTGAACCGTGCTGCTGGCCTGCCTTGGTCTTCTTTCAAAGCCAGTGATTTAGGCCTGTGCTAAACCAGCCCCTTAAATCTCTTATTGTCACAAGTAGGCTTCAAATTAAGTTACAGTGAAGAGCCCCCAGTCGCCGCATTTGGGCGCCTTTTTGGGGAGGCTGGTACGGGAATTGAACCGTGCTGCTGACCTGCCTTGGTCTGCTTTCAAAGCCAGCGATTTTGCCCTGTGCTAAACCAGCCCCTTCATTACAGTGTTAATGTAAGCCTACCTGTGACAATAAAGATAATTAAAAGAGTCAATGGGGATTGAGGACGTGTGGACCACGATAGGGAAGATGAAAACGGTTAAAGCACCGGGGCCAGATGGGTTCCTGGTGGAATTCTATAAGACGTTTTTAGATAGGCTGATACTGCTGTTGGTGACGATATTTGAGGACGTGGTGGCTAAAGGGGCCCTCCCGGAGATGATGTGACAGGCATCTATTTCACTGTTGTTAAAAAAGGATCAGGACCCAGTGGAGTGTGGGTTGTATTGGCCAATATTTCTGTTAAATGTGGATGCCAAGATTCTTGCCAATGTGTTGGCGCTGAGGTTGGAGGAGTGCTTTCCACAAGTGATTGCGGAGGTTCAGACAGGGTTTGTAAAGGGTAGGCAGTTGTCCTCGAATGTGCGGCACTTGTTAAATGTGGTGCTCTCCTCATCAGAAGGTGGGAACTGGAGGTGGTGGTGGCACTGGTTGCGGAGAAGGCGTTTGATTGAGTAGAGTGGAATTATTTGTGGTGTTGAGCGGTTTGGGATTGGGTCTAAATTTGTGGCGAGGGTTAAATTGTTATATAAGGAACGGAAGGTGTAGCCACCGAAATTGGCCATTCCCTAAATGCAAAATGGAGGAACGCAAAGCATACAGGTTAAAATGGACAATGTTTGCAGCACCAGCAGGCCGCACCAAGCAAATGTGGATTCTGTCTCCTAAGAGAGCAGACAGCTTCAAAACGAACATTCCGCATACTAATGAGGCAATCTCCGGGATAGTTAGCATATTAATGGAACGATTCCAGAGACAATGGACACAAATGGGGAAGTAACTGCAACAGTGTATGAGAAACCAGACACCCCGGCACCAGCGGGGTTCGAAAACAAAGAACCTGAAAGACCGCCCAGTAGCCAAGGAACAGCCTCAGTATTGGGGTGATTCAAACATATCGATTGGGAAGAGACCCAATCGATTCTGAGCAGGTAAAAGGGTCCGCCCAAAGGGGCGCGGATCCCTGGGACCTATAAAAGACAGGTCCCACACATAGTTCGTTCTTCTTGTCCACCCCTCCTCTCTCCTTAGACCAGCCCTCCTCTGTGGACCAGCTTTTGCCAAGAAGACCTTGAACGAGAGAGAGGAGAGGTTTGGGACAGCAGCCGCCAGCAAGTTAGTGTCTCACAATGATCGCTACCAGAGATAGACACTCCTGACCCCTTTTAACCTATACCAACCTGAAGTCTGCAGACCAGAACAGAGCAAGAGGCCTTGTTCCCTGACCCGGCAGTTGCTTCGAGATAAGTATTAGCTTATTTAGCGGTAGGAATAGTTTAATCCTTTTAGTGTGTGCATGGGTAGTTTTATAATTGTATTATAATAAACTCAGTTGTTTGAACTTACTAATTGGTGTATGGTTTTATTGCTTTGAACTTCACCTTGAAACTTGTGGCGGTATCTTAACGATACCTGGCGACTCCAGAGCTAAGTAAAGAAACAGAGCCAATTGAGTGTTAAGCACACTCACCCAGAACGAGCAACAAAGGCAAGTGTCCATACAAATGAGGTGAACTCGGGATGTTTTCGGCTGCATAGAGGAACAAGACAGGGGTGTCTCATATCCCTCCTTTTGTTGGCACTGATAATAGAGCCCTTGGCCATTGCGTTGAGGAGTTCAGATAAGTGGAGGGGGAGAGTATGGGGGGGGGGGGGGGGGCGAATGGAGCATCAGATATCTCTGTGTGCTGATGAACTTTTGTTGTTTATTTCTAACCTGGGTCCCATGTAGGTGATTTGGGGCTTTTCCGGTTTGTGAATTGAATTTGGAGAAGAGCGAGTACTTTTTGGTTTCCTCTCCAGTGGGGAGCTAGCTTGGAGGGATTGCCATTTCGTATAGCGACTACTCACTTCAGGTACCTGGGATGCAGGTGGCTCAGGACGGGCTCAGCTCAGTAAATTGAATTTTACGAGCCTGGTGTGTAGAGTTAAGGCAGATTTGTTAAGGTGGGACAACCTATCGTGAGCAGGCCGGGTGCAGACGGTAAAGATGAATATCTTGCCGTGGTTTTTATTTTTAATCCAAAGGCATTTTTTATGGGGGTGGAATGGTTTATTTTGTCATTTGTATGGTTGGGTAAGGTGGCGAAGATTCAAAAGACTGTCCTTCAGAGAGGACGACTGTCGGGGTGTTTGGCTCTTCTATATCTGATTGGGCAGCAAACACCAAGAAGGTACGGGGCTGAGGTAGGGAGCCGCAGGCAATGCGGGTGAGGGTGGTGGCAGGCTCTTGTAGGGGGTCAGGGTTGTGGGCACTGGCAATCATAGATCATAGAATTTACAGTGCAGAAGGAGGCCGCTCCCGTTTGCCCCAGGGGAATAATCGGGTGGTCCAGTGGTGGTAACCACGCTGAAGATATGGAGGCAATTTCGGCAGCATTTTAAGTTAGAGGCGGGGTCGAAGCTGATGCCTTGATGAGAATCATGTTTTTGAGCCCCCTCGTAGTCAGAGAGGGTGTTGTCGGTGATGGGGTTGGAAGGGAGGTCAGCTCGGTGATTTAGGGAAGGATTTTGGAAGAGGATATGGTGTTGTTGGATGGGGTTAAGGATAAGTGGGAGGAGGAGCTTGGAGTGGCATTGGACGAGGGGTTGTGGTGTGAGGTGTTGTGGAGGTTGTGTGCGAGGGTGCGGTTAATACAATTAAAACTGGTGCACGGGGCGCACCTGACGAGGTTGAAGATGAGCCGGTTGTTTGAGCAGCTGTGCGAGCGGTGTGGGAGAGGTCTGGCCAACGAGTACATATGTTCATATGTTAATGAGCCTGATGCAGTTTAAGATGGTACACAGGGTGCATATGACTCGGACGAGAATGAGTGGGTTCTTTCAGGGGGTAGCAGATGAGTGTGAGAGATGTGGGCTCCCTACCCCAGCCCGATACCTTCTCGAATTCTCCACCAAGGGAAACAGTTTTACTCTATCCACCCTATCTGTTCCCCTCATAATTTTGTACACCTGAATAAAGTCACCCCTCAGCCTTCTTAGTTCCAAGGGCCAGCGAATCACGCACACATGTTTTGGGGTTGCGAAAAATTGGGAAGTTCTGGGCATGGGTGCTCGCGGTCTTAGCCAGGATAGTGGAGGAGGAGGTGGACCCGGACCCTTTGGTGGCTATATTTGGGGTTTCATGGAGCTCATGGAGAGGAGCAAGGCTGATGTCGTGGTCTTCGCCTCTCTGATTGTACGGTGGAGAATTTTACTGGAATGGCGGTTGGCATTGTGTAGCCACCGAAGTTGACCATTCCCTAAATACAAAATGGAGGAACGCAAAGCTTACAGGTTAAAATGGACAATGTTTGCAGCACCAGCAGGCTGCACCAAGCAAATGTGTATTCTGTCTGCTAAGAGAGCAGACAGCACCGAAACGAACATTCCGCATACTAATGAGGCAATCTCCGGGATAGTTAACATATAAATGGAACGATCCCAGGGACAATGGACACAAATGGGGAAGTAACTGCAACAGTGTATGAGAAACCAGACACCCCGGCACCAGCGGGTCCGAAAACAAAGCACCTGAAAGCCCGCCCAGTAGCCAAGGAACAGCCTCAGTATTGGGGGGATTCAAACATATCAATTGGGAAGAGACCCAATCGATTCCGAGCAGGTAAAGGGGTCCGCCCAAAGGGGCACGGATCCCTGGGACCTATAAAAGACAGGTCCCACACTTAGTTCGTTCTTCTTGTCCAGCCCTCCTCTCCTCCTTGACCAGCCCTTCTCACTGAACCAGCATTTCGACCAGCTTTGCCAAGAAGACCGTGAACGAGAGGAGAGGTTTGGGACAGCAGCCGCCAGTAAGTAAGTCTCACAACGATCGCTACCAGAGATAGACACTCCTGACCCCTTTTTAACCTAGACCAACCTGAAGTCTGCAGACCAGAGCAGAGCAAGAGGCCTTGCCCCCTGATCCGGCAGTTCCTTCGAGATAAGTATTTGTTTATTTAGCAGTAGGAATAGTTTAATCCTTTTAGCGTGTGCATGGGTAGTTATTATAATTGTATTATAATAAACTCAGTTGTTTGAACTTACTAATTGGTGTATGGTTTTATTGCTTTGAACTTCACCTTGAAACTTGTGGCGGTATCTTAACAATACCTGGCGACTCCACAGCTAAGTAACGAAACAGAGCCAAATTGAGTGTTAAGCACACTCACCCAGAACGAGCAACATTTAGTGGCGACTCCCAGATGGGACTCGATTACAAGTGCCCCCCCCCCACTCCGAGAGAACCCAGAAATTTGAATTTGAAATCCAATTGGGAAACAGAAAAACCACAAGTGTTCAAGGAGTTCAAATCAATAATCATAATTCAGAAGTGTGTTTTTGCATGCATAACTAACAGGGTTGTAAGGTTAAACCGAGAGATTTTTGTTGCGACAAACTGTCGGGAGTTTTATAAGTCGGAACATAGCGAAAGCCGTACCCCTATTTTAAAAGCATTACCTTATTCTCCTCGTTCCAAATTAAAGAGAGCACAGAGAAAGAGGAAATGGCCATGCAGGCAATGGAACGCCTCATGAACCCAGAGCAGTTCGTGGTCGCAGCGACCAACAGTAGCAGAGTAGGCCAGTGTCCCGTATGGGAGCTGGAACTCAGGAACTACCTCAAAGGGAAAGGATGGCTCCTTTGGAGTGAGTTTTGTTTGAATGAGGAGACAGGCCCCAGGAGTATAGGACATACTTGGTGGGAGAACCTTTCTCAAATTCATAAAAAGAGTTTATGTAAAGCACGCAAGCCGATGGCAATTGTGTCCTGCTTGGCACAATTGCGAGGCACAGAGGAGGTCGTTCGGACGCTCCACAAAGAATTAGAAGAAAGGAATAGGATGAGCAAAGTGGATGTCAGGGACATCGAAAAGGAGAATCTAGAATTAAGAAGGAAGTTGGCAGAGAAGGATAGAGAGGTGGATGATGCCAAGAGGGCACATCAGTCTTGTCTAGCCCATCTGAGCAGTTTCCAAGCCCAGTATGAGAAAGCCTAGCAGGATGTGCAGCGCGCAGTTCTGATCAGGGAAAATTCAGAGAAGCAGGTAGAGGCACTGCAAAGGCAATGCTCTGACCTAAAAGCAGCTTTAAGAGCACTCCATGCTGCCACCACTGAGCAAAGGCAAAGCACAGTGGATCATGCAAAATGTAGGAAGCAGATTGCGCAGCTGCAATCTCTGCTTTCTGTACAGAATGGGTTCCAAGAGACATTTGGAACCCAGTTAGTTGAGGAAAATGCCCCAGATTGGCAGGAATTAAGCGAAACCGCGCAGCGCTATGTTCAGGGAACATGTGCGCCAGCAGCGCAACAGAAAAGGAAAGCGCCCCAACACTCCACAGATCAGATAGCACCCGCACCTATGAACCCAGTCACCACCTAAAGAAAGGCAACCACAGAAGGCGCACCCGAGGTCACCTACACCACCCCCTTAATCGTAACACAACTAAGGGACGCGTGTGAGAAAATCACCCCGTTCCTCCCCACTGCAGACCCCCACCAATTTTTCGCAAGAGTTAAACAACAGGCTACCATGTACGGCCTGGATGAGTAAGAGCAAGTGAAGCTCACAGTGTTGAGTTTAGACTCATCAGTTGTAGCAGCCCTCCCCGACCCTCAGAACGTTGAAGGAGGCACACTAGAGGAGATGCATACATCTATTTTAGATGCGATAGGGTACAACAGAGGAGACCCAGTCGAAGGCCTACATAAGTGTAGGCAGAAGAGGACAGAGCACCCCACAGCTTTCACCGGAAGGCTGTGGATCCATTTCACTGCCGTTTTTGGCAATTTAGACCGCGCTCATTTAACCCGCGATAATATAGTTAAATGGACCTGCACCATCATCTCCCACGCCACAGATGCAGGACAGAATGTCTGCAGCAGTTATGACCCCTCAGAAGAGGCCCATAATGAAAAATGGGTATTGAAAAGATTGTCCCGCGCGCGCTTGGGAACAATCCGTCCAAGGCAAGGTTAAAGTTAAGACCCCAGAAGAAGCTCAGGCTGCAGCAGATATACAGGCAGTAAGAACACACCAAAACCTCGCATAGGTAAATGAAGGAAAGAACAGCCCCCCACAGAAGTCGCAGGAATGTTACAACTGCGGACAGTTAGGGCATTTTGCTAGGGAATGCAACGGCCCACAGAAATCTCAGAGAGGCCAGCAGACAGGCACTCTGACCAGGAACAAGGCAAAGCCAATACAAAGTATAGACGCAGTCAGGACAGACCAATGTGGACGGAACGGATTGACGGTGTTCGGGCTCCCCCACTTGGGTCTGTGACACCCTCTGGGACTGGTCCGGAAGACCGGTGGTCACAGCAAAGATTAGAGGGAAGCCCATAGAATTACTTTGGGACACAGGAGGGTCCCGCACAACCATTAATTCCTCCACTACAGCACAGGTAGACACGTGGCCCACTACAGCTTCGATTACACTCAGCGGATTTACAGGTCACTCACAACAGGGACACATTACAGCCCCTGTATCAATCCAGCTAGGGAATATCTCCACCAGACACCCCGTTGTTTTAGTTAATTTGCCCCGCACAGCAGAACACATACTGGGTATTGACTTTATGAATGCCCACAGCCTGTCGTTCGATCCAGTCAATCAGTGTGTCTGGAGAATGGCAAAATCTGACAGAGCACCCGCAACTCTCACAGTAGGAGAGTATGCAAACAGGATTAGCGCAGTAGGCGACTATTGTTTCGACCCGACTACGCTTAGCACGGACAAACAGGTTAGGGCAGTTTTGAACGGACACAGGACAGCATTTGCCAGTCACCAGCACGACTGCGGCAGAATGACTGGACAAGTTCAAGTTACTGGACCTGACCCGAGACCACAGAGACAGTACTGATTTCCCCTAGAAGCAGAGGGAGAAATTGGAAAGGTTATAGAGAGCTTATTAGAGCAGGGTGTACTTAGGACAGTAGCCTCAACTAATAATGCACCTATTTGGCCAGTGAGGAAGCCCGACGGATCATGGCGTCTGACCATTGATTGTCGGGAACTCAACAAAGTAACACCAGCAGTAGACCCCACGGTAGCAACAAGTCCCGAGACCATGCTCAAGCAGGGACTCCACTCCAAATATTTCACGGTATTGGACATTAGCAACGGCTTCTGGTCAATCCCATTGGCAAAAGCGTGCCAGTACAAATTTGCCTTCACATTTAAAGGACAGCAGTATACGTGGACATGCCTCCCACAAGGATTCCACAATTCACCCTCCATTTTCCACCGACAGCTGGCAAATGGATTAGCAAAATTTTCCCGACCCGAATGTCTGGTACAGTATGTGGACGACCTATTACTGCAGACAGACACCAAGGCAGAGCACATCACGCTTCTGTCCGAGCTCCTGGAAATTTTGCAAGACATTGGATGTAAAGTTAACCCCAGAAAGGCCCGGATATTGGAGAATCAAGTGATGTATTTGGGTACAGTCATCACGCACGGCAAACGCGAGATCGAGTTCAAAAGAATTGACTCGATCGTCAAATTGCCCCTTCCCCAGAATGGTTCAGCCCTCCGGTCGTTTTTAGGATTGGTTGGGTATTGTCGGAACCATATCGATGGTTTTGCGACCAAGGCAGCCCCACTCTCAGACCTCCTTATGAAAGGAGCCCCTTGGGAATGGCTTCTGCAGCATTCAGAGGCTGTGGAAGAGTTAAAGAAAGCCCTTAGCGCGGCACCCACGCTACAAGTTCCAGACCAACTCTCCCCCTATGCAATAGAGGTAGCTTGCACCGATCTGACCCTCTCAACCGTGCTCCTTCAGGAACGGCACGAGCAGCTACGACCAGTGGCTTATGCCTCCAGACTTTTAGACCCCGTAGAACAAGGATTTTCTGCCTGCGAGAGGCACCTACTAGCAGTATTTTGGGCAGTTCAGTACTTCTCGTACATTACCGGACTCAATCCCATCACCATTTTGACCGAACACACCCCCACACAGTTACTTTTAGACGGTCGACTGAAGGACGGTTCAGTGAGCCAGATAAGAGCAGCTAGGTGGACACTACTGTTACAAGGACGGGACATAACAGTTAAATGGACCAAAACACACACATTTTTAGCAGACAACCTCCAGTATCCAGGACAACCCATGAATGCGAGATAGTAGCACCCCTACACAACACAGGACCATTCATTGCCAAGACGCCCCCCAGGAAGATAGGGAATTCAAGCCAGAGCCCCAGCACACAGACACATGTGCCCCCTTAAAGATATATGTGGACGGTTCATCCACAGTTTTAGATGGAGAACGCATCACTGGATGCGGGATTTATGTTGAGGATGCGCAGGGACATGCACTAGAGGAGATAGCGTTAAAGTTACCAGGTCACTTAGGCGCGCAGGCAGCAGAGCTCGCGGCCATAGCAGACATAGTGGACCACCCAGATTCGTTCCCCAGCCCAGCAGACATATATTCGGCCAGTCTGTATGTCTGTAACAGTTTAACAGATTTTCTACCCCTGTGGAGGACAAGAGGTTTTGTCTCCGCAGACGGGAAGCTCTTTCCATCAGCCCCATTACTCCGCCATATCCTAGAGAAGGCAAAGGATAGGACATATGGCATCATTAAAGTTAGAAGTCACCATAGGTCATCCCCCCCCGGAAATGTGAAAGCCGATGCATTGGCAAAAGCAGGTTCCAGGCGAGGTCACGTTTGGACACCCCCAGCTAGCGCACCAGCTAGCGCCCCTGTGAGTGCAGTTCAGGTCTCACAGACAGAGATAGAAGATTTAGTACAGGCACAGAAGCAGGACGAAAATCTCCGGGAGATTTTTAAAGGAAACTTTGTGGCCCAGTACGATAAATTCAAACGTGTGGCTTTGACCACACATGAGGGTGTGATCATAAAAGATAAATTGTATGTGGTTCCTGAAAAGGACAGGAATCAAATGATTGCCTTGTTCCATGACGGTCATGGACACCAAGGGATCGACCCTACCACAACACACCTTAGACAACTCTGTTGGTGGCCCAACTTAAGACAAGATGTTACCCACTATATAGAGAATTGTTTAATTTGTGCACAGAATAACCCGGAGAGGTATTCAAAGAAGGCACAACTCAGCCACACTCGTCCCGTTAATGGCCCCTGGACAAACCTCCAGATCGATTTCATAGGTCCATTGCCCCCTTGCAGGAATGGCTATAAATATGTTCTGGTGGTCATAGACACCTTTACCAAATGGGTAGAGGCATTCCCTTCCCGCACCAACACAGCAAAGACAACTGCAAAGATCCTGACCCACCACATCTTTACGAGATGGGGTCTCCCCAGAAGTATAGAATCAGATCAGGGATCTCATTTTACAGGACGGGTCATGAAGAACGTCCTGACCATATTCGGAATCAAACAGAATTTTCACAATGCGTATCACCCCCAGTCAAGCGGGATAGTGGAACGCATGAATCGGACTCTAAAATCGACCCTTAGGAAGATGGTACAGGAGAACAATTCGACTTGGGATTCAGTGCTCCCATTCGCACTAATGTTCATAAGAAACACTGTTTCATCATCTACAGGCTTCACCCCACACACACTCATGACCGGACGCCCTATGAAAGGATCAGAATTCCTTTTAGGACTCGACATGACCAGCCCAGAAGTGACGGCCCTCACACACGAGAAAGCAGTTAAACAATTAGTTGAGACTGTAAAGTCTGCACAGTTGGCAGCCGCAGTAAAATTGGGTAAAAGGCAGAAACAGAGCAGGCCTGTTTCAACAAAAATGTCCACCCCACAGAATTTCAGGTTGGGCAACAAGTTATGTTATCTGTTTATAACCCCAGCACGTTTTTGGCACCAAAATTTTCCGGCCCGTACTCAATTTCGGACAAAATCAGCCCCTCGGTTTATAGGATAAAGTACCCCAACGGTAAGACTGCGTGGTTTCATATTAACCAACTAAAGGCTTATGGAATACAGTCAAACCACTCGCATCATGTCCTGCTAGACGCAGCAGAACACCTCGCCCCGCCCACAAGAGACACATTTCCACCCTCCCCCTCACAGACCAGTTCCTCATCGGACTCGACCTCGACTCCGCCCACCGACTCCAGATCACGCCCCGGAACGCCCACAAGCTGCCACAGCAGAGACAGTGACAGTGACTGTGAGACTGAGGACAGCCAGAGCACTCCACCCTACAGCCCCCACTTCAGCGACTACGACCCTGACTCCACTGACTCCATGGAGATCACTTACATTAACAATCCAGACCCACACCCAAACCCACCACCCAACACTGACGACCCCGACAACGCTCCTTCAATTTTAGACCCCACGATTTGGCACATGGACAATTCTTGGCGACTTGTCCGAAACGATGAGAGTGATCCCCGGTCACACAATGCGAAAATTGCATGCCTGATCCATACAAGGGTATGGGATCCGGGAGAAGAGGATGACTTGATCTCTGACTCCCGACACGGCAACCCCTTTGCGACACTGTTCGCAGAGAATGATGAGAAGTGAGGTGTCCAGATGATGTAAAAGGAGGAACCGCTTGAGAGAAGCGCTGTCCTTTCTGATGGAACCTGCACGTATGTTTGTTTGTATGTTTGTTAAATGCTTGACATGGAGATTAGCCACTCGGTTTTCAACTGAAAAGCTTGTGACCACCTCACATGCACGTTAGTTTGTCCGCAGATATTTCTGAGACCTTGACTAATCTGAAATGTCTGGAGCCCAGCTCAACTTTTCACAAGGAGCATCTTGGCTCCTTTTTTTTTTAGGTGCCCCTCTATTCTGGGAATAGAGGCTACAATTCCACTATGACTACATTCTTGCCCGTTCATTTCAGGTTTCTCAGGCAGTGGAGAAACGGCATTGAGGACCCGCCCTGTCTGAGGACCACCACCTTTGGTCAGCTAAGCTCGGGTACAGCACAACACGTCCTACCTGGGGATCCCATTCAACTCTTACCCATAAGCAACTCATTCGACCTTTCATTTCTAAAGCTTGGTTTCATTTTTGTTTAAGGTAGCCCTTCGGCCGCCACTCCATATGCTATTTACATCCAAGAACATTTGGGATGGTAAATTGCGACACTCTGCGAGACGGCTCGCACTGGTTTAATAGATAAGTATATGTCTGGTCCTAAATCCGTTTTTAAAAAAGAAAAATGAGGGAGTCACATGGAGGTGACCATCATAAAGGGAAAATTGGAACAAGAGGACAGATATACTTAAAGTCAAGATATTAAGCTGAACACTAACAGATAATATGCTTGATCCCCTTAGCTTTCGGACGTTCGGAAAGGAACCGAAGCAACAGCACAGCAAGATCCCACAAGAGAAGAGACAGAGAACATGAAGAGCACTCTGATTGCTATGTTTTTAGCTATTGTGGTATCTGTGTGGTTGCGGACCCCCTTTCCCACAGTACAACGTTTGCTAACTTCTCCCAAACCCAGACCACCCCCAGCCCAGTCAATGGTAACAGTACCCCGACCTGGTGTACCAAATTTCTGGCATGGTACTCCTTGTCGTATGTAATAGAATCACTTTTGGTGATTGCAGTTCTATGTATTATAGTCCAGACCCTCAGGATGAGGAAATGGAGAAGGAGAGCCCACTGCTCTTTTGCCTCAACAGTGTACAGAGTACAATCCCCCATTTTTGGATTCCACCAATCCCCCCAACCCCTTGATGTGTAATAAAGGATTTAATTTTGATACGATCTGTAAATAAAGACTTTTGCGGATGTATTATAATGTTCTGCGTTCGACTGCCGAGTCAGAAAATGAAATGTAAAGATGCTGTTGTATGAATGAGTATGGGTCTAGAATGTTGTAGAATGTTTTAAATAAGAGATGAAAGTAGTTTATTGAGATAGTTAGAGGTTCCCGATTCCAATTGGTAATGCATGTCCCCTTTGACATAGCGCCAATCAGAAATTGTTAGTTAAACTTTTTTTGCCATAGTTGAGGAAAGGATAGAAGCAATGGAACTCGCTGAGGTCAGGGGACCCAAAGACACCGTACTTAGGTGATCCTTCATGATTTCTCATGAGGATCACAAGGAGGGAGTGTAGCCACCAAAGTTCGCCATTCCCTAAATACAAAATGGAGGAACGCAAAGCTTACAGGTTAAAATGGACAATGTTTGCAGCACCAGCATGCTGCACCAAGCAAATGTGTATTCTGTCTGCTAAGAGAGCAGACAGCACCGAAACGAACATTCCGCATACTAATGAGGCAATCTCCGGGATAGTTAACATAAAAATGGAACGATCCCAGGGACAATGGACACAAATGGGGAAGTAACTGCAACAGTGTATGAGAAACCAGACACCCCGGCACCAGCAGGGTCCGAAAACAAAACACCTGAAAGCCCGCCCAGTAGCCAAGGAATAGCCTCAGCATTGGGGGGGATTCAAACATATCGATTGGGAAGAGACCCAATCGATTCCGAGCAGGTAAAGGGGTCCGCCCAAAGGGGCACGGATCCCTGGGACCTATAAAAGACAGGTCCCACACTTAGTTTGTTCTTCTTGTCCAGCCCTCCTCTCCTCCTTGACCATCCCTTCTCACTGGACCAGCATTTCGACCAGCTTTGCCAAGAAGACCTTGAACGAGAGGAGAGGTTTGGGACAGCAGCCGCCAGTAAGTAAGTCTCACAACGATCGCTACCAGAGATAGACACTCCTGACCCCTTTTTAACCTTTACCAACCTGAAGTCTGCAGAGCAAGAGGCCTTGCCCCCTGATCCGGCAGTTCCTTCGAGATAAGTATTTATTTAGCAGTAGGAATAGTTTAATCCTCTTAGCGTGTGCATAGTATTATAATTGTATTATAATAAACTCAGTTGTTTGAACTTACTAATTGGTGTATGGTTTTATTGCTTTGAACTTCACCTTGAAACTTGTGGCGGTATCTTAACGATACCTGGCGACTCCACAGCTAAGTAACGAAACAGAGCCAAATTGAGTGTTAAGCACACTCACCCAGAACGAGCAACAATTGTCACCAGGGGTAGTGGCTTGGCTGGTTGACCTGTACGACTTGCTGTGATTGGAGAAGATAAAGTATGAGTTAAGGGCCTCTGCAGGGGGATTTGAGAAAAGGTGGGGGATGTTTGTGACTGTGTTTGAGGAGCTGTTTGTTGCAGAGAGAGGGGAGGGAAGGGGGATTGGGGGGGGGGTAAAAATGGGAAACAATCTGTACAGACTATAGTTGATTGCTGGGAAGTATGTTTCCCGGGATGTTTATTTGTTGTAACCTGTTTTGATACATGTTTGTAATTAAAATACATTTTAAAAAATGTTAATATGTTAATAGAATCATAAAAAAGTGACAGCACAGAAGGAGGCCTTTCAACCCATCTTGTCCATGCCAGTTCGAGGACACTCAGGTGCCCTTTCAAATCCCACCTTCCTGCACTCGGTCCATAGCCCTGTAGTTTTGAGCACTTATGGTGCAGATCCAAGTACCTTTTAAAAAAGTTTAGGGTCTCTGCCTCCATCACCAACTTGGGCAACAAATTTCAGACTCCCTCTAGCCTCTGCGTAAAAAGGTTTTCCCTCATGCTCCCTCTATCTATACCTTCTGCCCCCTATCTTGCATCTATGTCCCCTGATTCTAGAATTCCCGTCATTAATTGGTACACCTCAATAAAGTCACCCCTCAGTCTTCTTTGTTCCAAGGAAAATAACCCAGTCTACCTAATCTCTCCTTGTACCCACACTTTTCTAGCCCTGGCAACATTCTTATAAACCTCCTCTGCACTCTCTCCAGAGTAATAACATCCTTCCTGTAATGTGGCAACCAGAACTGCATGCAATATTCCAGTTGTGTCCTCACTAGTGTTTTATACAATTCTAATATTATATCCTTACTTTTATATTCTATACCTCTGCCAGTGAAGGAGGGTATTTCATTTGCCTTCTTAACAACCTTGTCTACCTGAACTGCCACCTTTATGGACCTGTGTACTTGTATGCCAAGATCTCTCACTTCATCTACCCCTCTTGGTATGTTCCCATTTATTGTGTACGCCCTACAATTATTTGACCTCCGTAAATGCTGGTCCGAGGCAACAGAAGCGCTTCTTCATGGCAGCTTGCAGTCAGTGGATTGGTCCATATTTAAGAACTCAGCGGCCAACGTAAACAAGCATGCCACCCCTGTCACAGACTTCAACAGCAAGTGTGCAGAAGTAGGTAGTACATAAGTTCCCCAACCGGAAACCATGGTTTAATCGGAAGATTCACTCCCTACTGAAGGCCAGGTCTGAGGTGTTCAAGACTGGTGACCTGGTTTGTACAAGAAATCCAGGTACCTCTGCAAACTCATCAGGGATGCCAAGGGACAATACCAGACTAAACTAGAAATCACAGACTAACGACACAGAATCTCATCGATTGTAGCAAAGTTTAAACAAAATGGGCTGTAAAGCCAAGCCAAGTAGAATCTCCGGCAGGAGCACACCCTTCCCCAATGAACTCAATGCATTCACTCAGAGTTGTTGAGATTTGGAATGCACCGCCTGGGGAAGTGGTGGAGGTGGATTCCATAGGTTTCAAAAGAGAGCTGTTTATATTTTTGAAAATGACGAATTTAGAGGGCTACGGAGATAGGGCTGGGGAATGCGACTAGCTTGGTTGCTCTTTTGGAAGCCGGCACAGACCCGATGGGCCGAATGGCCTCCTGTGCTGTAAGTAACAAACAAACATCTACTGGTTACCCTCTATCTACTCTGAGACTTTCTCGAAAAACTCTAATCAATTAGTCAGGTACAATTTACTTCTAATGAAACCCTGCTGACTCTGCTTGATTAGATTATGATTTTCCAAATATGCTGTTATTACTTCCTTAATAATTGATTCCAACATTTTTCCAATAATTGATGTTCGGCTAATCGGCCTATAGCTGCCTGCTTTTTGCCTGTCTCCCTTTTTGAATAGGGGTGCCACAGTGACAGTTTTCTAATCCTCATGGCGGTCACGAGGGGACATAATTTTAAGGTGATTGGAGGAAGGTATAGAGGAGATGTCAGAGGTAGGTTCTTTACACAGAGAGTGGTGGGTGGAATGCACTGCCAGCAAAGGTGGTGGAGTCAGAGTCATGAGGGACATTTAAGCGACTCTTAGACAGATACATGGACTGCAGTAAATTGAAGGGTTGTAGGTTAGGTTGATCTTAGATTAGGATAAAGGGTCGGCACAACATCGTGGGCTGAATGGCCTGTACTGTGCTGTACTGTTCTATATTCTCCGGAATCCAAGAATTTTTGGAAAATTACAACCAATGCTTGCACTACCTCTGTAGCTACTTCATTTAGGATCCTAGGATGCAAGCCTTCAGAGCCAGGGGACCTATCTGCCTTCAGTCCCATCCGTTTGTCTAATACTACTTCTCTAGTGATAGGGATACTAATTCCTTCCCCCGTATTCTTTAGTATAATCGGATGTTCGAAGTATCTTCCACCGTAAAGACTGGTGCAAAGTATCTGTTTAACTCTGCAATGTCCTTTTCCCCATAACTATCTCCCTAGATTCACTTTCTAAAGGGCTATGTTCACTTTCACCTCTCTCTTCCTTTTTATATATTTAAAGAAGCTCTTATTATCAGTTTATATATTCCTTGCTAGTGTGCTCTTATATATTATTTTCTCTCTTTTATCTTTTTAGGCCTCCTTTGCTGGATACTGAATTTATCCAAATCTTCGGGGCTACCATTGACCTCTGTCTCCCTATACACTTTTTCTTTCAACTTAATACCCTCCTTAACTTCCTTGGTGAGCCATGGTTGGCTTATAGAACATAGAACATAGAACAGTACAGCACAGAACAGGCCCTTCGGCCCTCGATGTTGTGCCGAGCAATGATCACCCTACTTAAACCCACGTAACCCGTATACCCGTAACCCAACAATCCCCCCATTAACCTTACACTACGGGAAATTTTGCATGGCCAATCCACCTAACCCGCACATCTTTGGACTGTGGGAGGAAACCGGAGGACCCGGAGGAAACCCACGCACACACGGGGAGGACGTGCAGACTCCACACAGACAGTGACCCAGCCGGGAATCGAACCTGGGATCCTGGAGCTGTGAAGCATTGATGCTAACCACCATGCTACCGTGAGGCCCCTTAATGCCCCTTATGCCGCTCTTAGAATCTTTCCTCCTTACTGGGATATATTTTTGCTGACAATCTTGAATTACCTCCTTAAATGCCTGCCACCGTTTGAAAATTAAATTAAAATCACTTATTGTCACAAGTAGGCTTCAATGAAGTTACTGTGAAAAGCCCCTAGTTGCCACATTCCGGTGCCTGTTCGGGGAGGCTGGTACGGGAATTGAACCGTGCTGCTGGCCTGCCTTGGTCTGCTTTAAAAGCCAGCGATTTAGCCCAGTGTGCTAAACCAGCCCCTGTCTTCCTGTCTTCCCTGCGAATTAATCTGCCCAGTCCACTTTAGCTAACTCTATCCTCATTTCATTGTAATTGCCTTTATTTTAGTTAAACACAGTTGTTTCTGACCCAGGTTTCTCACCCTCAAACTGAATATTAATTTCCATCATATTTTGATCACTACATAATAAGGGTTCTTTTACTCTGAGGTCATTTATTAAATTTGCCTAATTACCCATCACCAGATCCAAGATAGCCTGTTCCCTGGTTGGCTCCATGACATATTGTTCGACAAAACAATCCTTAATGCACTATGAATTTGTTGTCATAGCTACCCTTTCCAACTTGATTAACCCAATCAACATGAAGATTAAAGACACCCATAATTATTGCTCTATTCTTTTAACATTATTATTTGTTGATTTATCCGCTTCCCTACAGTGTGGCTACCGTTTGGTGGTCTATACACGACTCCTACTATTGTCTTCTTTCCCTGGCTTTTTTTTAACCTCTACCCAAATGAACTCTACATCATCTGAGTCTAGATGATCTCACACAGCTGTCCTCATTTCATATCTACCCACCCCCTCTGTCTTTCTGAAAGGACAAATATCCCTGAAATTCCCAATTTTGATCTCCTTGTAACCATGTCTACCGTAATGACTATGAGATCATATCCATTTATCTCAATTTGCGCTGTCAGTTTGTCTACCTTATTCCAAATGCTTCCTGCATTAAGATAAAAAGCCTTTAGACTTGTCTCTTTGCCATTTTTAATATTCCTAACTTTTCTTTGTACTGTAGTCCTATTTGCCTCTCGCCTTTAATTATCCTGTCTACTGTTTTTGCATCTTACTGTTCTTTCTTTTATTACTGTCCTTGTTTCTATTTCCATCGTCACCATGCTTAGATTCCCATCTCCTTGTCATTCTAGTCTAAACCCTCCTCAACCACACGAGCAAATACTCCCCCAATGACATCAGTCACGTTCCTGCCCAGGTGTAACCCATCCAGTTTGTAATGGTCCCATCTCCCCAGAACGGGTGCCAATACCCCAGGAATCTGAAACCCTCCCCTGTGCATCATCATTCCAGCCACATATTCATCTGATATATCCTGCTATTTCTACCCTGACTAGCACTCATAGTAATCCTGAGATCACTACCTTTGAGGTCCTACTTATTATCTTACTTCCTAACTCTCTATATTCGGGTTTTAGGACCTCATCCATTGTTTGACTTATCTCATTGGTATTGATGTGTACCATGACCATTGGTTGTTCACCCTCCCTCTACAGAATGTTCTTCAGCTGCTCCAAGACATCCTTGACCCGAGCACCAGGGAGGAAACATCATAGAACCCCTACAGTGCAGAAAGAGGCCATTCAGGCCATCAAATCTACTCCGACCCTCTGAAAGACCACTCTACCTAAGCTCACGCCTCACCACATCCCCATAACCGAACCTAACCTTTTGGGCACTAAGGGGCAATTTAACATGGCAATTCACATAGCCTGCACATCTTTAAACGTACCATCCAGGAGTCTCGGTGGGGGTCTCAGAAACGCTTATCTGTTCCTCTTACAATTAAATTCCCAACAACTACTGCATTCCCACACTTTCTCCTCCTCTCCCGTGCCGCAGAGCTACCATAGTGCAACAAATTTGGATGTTACTTCTTTCTCCTGAGGCCATTCCCCCCAACAGTATCCAAAGTTGTATGTGTTTTGCAGGGAATGGCTACAGGGGATGGGGTGCCAAACAAGAGGACTGCTTTGTCCTGCATGGTCTCAAGCTTCTTGAATGTTGTTAGAGCTGCACCCATTCAGACAAACGCAGAATGTTCCATCCTGGCTTCTGCTTAGTAGATGGTGGACTCTCGATGGGAAGTCAAGAGATGAATAATTCACATAACAACACCCAGTCTCTGATCACAATATTCTTGGAACTGGTCCAATTAGGTTCCTGGTCAATGTTAACACCAGAAGGTTGACAGTAAGGGATTCACAATGTTAATGTCGTTGAATATCAAGAAGAGGTTGTGAGACTCTCATGTTGGGAGATGATCATGGCCTGGCACCTGTGTAGAATGATTGTTACTTGACACTTATCAGCCCACATTTGAATGTTTAGCTCTAGTTACACGCAGGCATGGACTGTTTTACCGTCTGATAAGTTCTAACTGAAATTGAACACCGTGATAATTAGCAAACATCTCCAATTCTAATCTGATTGCGGAGGAAATGTTATTAATGAAGCAGCTGAAGATGGTGAGCCTAGCACACTCCCTGAGGAACTCCAGCAGCGATACCCTGGGATGATGGTCAAATTCCAAAACACTACCGTCGTCCTGTGTGCTCTGACTCCAACTTGTGGAATGTTTCTCTTCGTTGCCATCTGCTGAAAATTCACAAGAGCTACCCGATGCAGCACTCAGTCAACTGTTATCTTGATATCAAGGTCAGTCAATCCCACATTATCTCTGAAGTTCAAATGTTTTGTCTATATTGGCGCTAAGGCTGTATTGAGATTTGGAGCAAAGTTCCTGCTAACCTGTGTGGGTGAATGGCCACACAACTATCTGAAGGTTACAGCACCAAACTTGTTCCATGAGAAAAATTCAGGTGCCTGTTTGCACAAATTTACAGTGACCGCACACTGTTAAATGGGCCATTCACAACCATTACATTTTGAAGGGAATATTGCTCTGGAGTCGTGTGATTCTGGCAGAACACAAAGCAAGCTGTGATGAGCAGGATATTGATGAAAAGAAGTGCTTGACAGCACTGTGGATGCCACATTGCTGATGATTGGGAGTAGATGGGCCAATAATTAACTAGAATTGATTTATTCTGCTTTTTGTGTACAGTACCTGGCCATTTTCCATTTTATTGGCTGGATGTCAGTTTGAAAGCTGTACTGGAACACCTTAGTGGCGCTACTGGTTCTGGAAATTCAGCAAAACAGCCAGATGTTGTTAATTCCCATACCCTTTGTTGAAACCTGCATGCTCAGTTATTTCTTGATATCAAATGAAATTAATCGATGGGTTTCCTCAAGCAGTCTCACGATGTGCAGGTTAGGTGGATTGGCCATAATAAAATTGCCCTTTGTGTCCAGGGATGTATAGGTTAGGTGGGGTTAGGGCGGAGAAGTGGGCCTAGGTAGGGTGCTGTTACAGAGGGTTGGTGCAGACTTGATGGGCCGAATGGCCTCCTTCTGCACTGTTATGATTCTATGAATTGGCTGAAGACTGGCATGTGACAGTGGGAACCTCAGCAGGATTCATGATACAGCATCCACCACACATGGCTGAAGAATGTTGCAATTGCTTTTAGTCTTGGCACGAGGTCGACAAAAGAGAGCGAAGTCATGAGATATTGCATCAGGTTGGCACGGTGATGCAGTGGTTAACACTGTTGCCTCACAGCGCCAAGAACCTAGGTTCGATCCTGGCCCTGGGTCACTATCCGTGTGGAGTTTGCACATGCTCCTCATTTCTCTGTAGATCTCATCCTCGCAGCACAAAGATGTACAGGGTAATATGATATGATTCTGTGATAATCTTTATTGTCACAAGTAGGCTTACATTAACACTGCAATGAAATTACTGTGAAAAGCCCTGAGTCTCCACATTCCGGTGCCTGTTCGGGTACACAGAGGTAGAATTCAGAATATCCAAATTACCTAACAGGACATGTTTCGGGACTAGTGAGAGGAAACCGGAGCCCCCGGAGAAAACCCCCGGAGAAAACCCCCGCAGGCACGGGGAAAATGTGCAGCCTCCTCACAGTGACTCAGCCGGGAATCGAACCTGGGTCCCTGGCACTGTGAAGCTGCAGTGCTAACCACTATGCTACCAAACTGCCCTAAGTAGGTGGATTGGCCACTCTTTTGAGGCCCACCAACAAAACAGAAGGAAACAAACTGAGGGACAAAGCAAAAAAGGGCCGCTCCTGTTAGGGGCACTAATGGAAACTTAGAAACATCAAATAAGAGTGCAATTAAAGGGGTCAATAAAGCACCCCTACCCCTGCGATGCCCACCGGGCACGGAAGGCCTCGATGGTGCCCGTGGACAGGGACACCCAGCCATGAATGTAGCTGCAGAAGAGGGGCAAACAGTCTGGCCGGATGACCCCCTCGGTCGCCCATTGCCTGGGCCTATAAAGATATCTTCTAAGGTATCTGCTCAGATATCTGCCTCCGCACCCTTTTCCAACCCTGGCTGGTCTAACACCCCGAATATGGCCACCCGGGGATCCGGGTCCAGTTTCACATGGTCTTTATGAAACTCCATGGGGACTGGAGGAACTGTTTAGGAATTGTGCCCCTCCATGCTGACTGTATATTACTGTGCCACCATCAGTCTGTTCTGCTGAGGGAAAGGTATCCCGAGGGATGATGATAGAGGTGTCTAGGAAGTTTTAAAAAAAATTTAGAGTACCCAATTCATTTTTTCCAATTAAGGGGCAATTTAGCATGGCCAATCCACCTACCCTGCACATCTTTGGTTGTGGGGGCGAAACCCATGCAAACACAGGGAGAATGTGCAAACTCCACACAGACAGTGACCCAGAGCTGGGATCGAACCTGGGCGCTAGGAGACAACAGGGTTAACCCACTGCGCCACCATGCTGCCCCCTTCTAGGAAGTTAACAGAACGACTGAGTATGACCATGTTAGGCTCTTGTTTAACTAGTCTCGGGGACAGCTCTCCCAATTTAGGTATCTCTTGATGCTGAATGCACTGTCTGGTTTTATATTTATTATGTTATTTTATTCTGATTATCAGTGATGTTGGTACAGCTCAGTGGCTTGCTAGCCTATTTCATGGAATAATTTTGAGCAAATTGTTGTAAGTCTGAGTCACATATATGCCAGTCTGGGTAAAGATCGTAAGTTGCCTTTCATAAAGAATATCAGTGAACCAGTTTTACACTACTACTACTGACCTACTCACACACCAATGCTCAGTTTGGTTCTGCCCCACACCTCATTTCAGTTTTGGTTGAAACATGGACAAAAGAGATGAGCTCCAGAGTTGAGGCGAGATTGATTACACTTGGTATCAAAGCAATGCTTGACCAAGTGTGCTATTAAGGAGCTTGAGTTAAATGGAACTCAATGGAATATTGAGGAACGTTTACACTGGCTGAATCCATACTTAGCAAAAAGGAAGATGGTTGTGGTTGTTAGAGGCAAATTATCTCAGTCCAGGATATCAAACTGACCAGGGGCTGGTTTAGCTCACAAGGCTAAATCGCTGGCCTTTAAAGCAGACCAAGCAGGCCAGCAGCACGGTTCGATTCCCGTACCAGCCTCCCCGAACAGGCGCTGGAATGTGGCGACTAGGGGCTTTTCACAGTAACTTCATTGAAGCCTACTCGTGACAATAAGCGATTTTCATTTTCAATTTTTCATTTTCATTGGAAGAATTTTCAGATCAGTGGCTTAGGCCTGCTACATCAAAGACCTCTCCTCCATAAAGTCAAAAGTGGGATGATTCTGACAATTTTATTGTCTTCAGTTCTATTCATAACTACTCAAATATTGAAGCAGTCCCTGTAGCCCTGCACAATATTCAGGCTTGGGCTAATAAGTGGCGAGAAACATTCACTCCACAAAAGTGCCTGGCAATAATGACCTCTAACAAGAGTGATTATCTCACCTTGATATTTAAAGGCATTACCATCACTAATTCCCCACCACCAACACCCTGGGGTCACCGTTGACTAGAAATTTAACTGCAGCACCTCACAAGTACTGTGGCTTCAAAATCAGGTCACAGGCTGGGTATACTTTGGACTGATTCATCTGCAATGCAGAAATCAGGAATGTGATGGGATATTTGCCACTTGCACAACAGCCAAGACAAAGCAGCTCATTTGATTGGCACCCCAGTCACCACCTCAAACATTCACTTCCTCCACCACAGGACTACAATAGCCGGAGTTTGTACTATCTACAAGATGCGCTGCAGCAACTTGCCAAGGCTTCTTCGGCAAATAAATGGCATTAAAATGTCTGGCTCCAGTTGAAAAACTATCACCAGCACAGGAACAATGCACCAATGTTCTGTGCTATGAGTTTTGATTTTGCTGAAATGCTTTCTTTGTTTTCCTTCTTTCAGTAACCGAATTTTAATGTTAAAACCAAAAAAATGGACAGATGTTACAAATAATTGCCCAAAATCAATTTTTAAAACAATCATTCTTTATTGGTCCAGTAATTGACTAGGCAGCTATATTTTGGTCCATTTTTGACAGATTCAAGTGCAAGAATCCTACCGTTTAACTTGTTACCTCATTAGCTGCTGCATAGACTACATATACCTTCATAAATATGAAAAGAGTCAAATTTCATCTTTAGTAACATGAAGTACATTGTGCAATCTGTGTGGTGTGACTTATTTTCTAATAGTTAATTTAAGCTGTATCTGCGTTATTCTTCCCCAGTTACATGAGGGTCAAAGTTATGTGAACACAATTCAAGGGCATTTTTATTTGGAGATCAAAAGGTTTACAAATAATTTTACTGCAATTAAAGAGTTTGTTGGTTTTGGACAAATGTTCTTGGACCAGACAAAATTTGACAGACAACAAAGCTATTCAAAACAGGTAGAAGATCTGTCAAGCGAATGATAACACTTAATAAACAGGCAGCTGTTGATGGACTGCCTGCAGTCTTTACTTCCTGATGCAGCCTGGGCACATTTAAGCAGGCACTCCTCCCTGGACGCCCTTCTTATCCTTCACTAACTCTCATAGCCAAGATATCCTTGGCCACATTTGGTAAAGGTCGCCAACTTCATATGATTAATATAATCAATAGCCTATTAACAGTTTGGTCAGCAGACCATTAAACATAATTGAGGCCATCTTCTAATAGGCTTATGTTCTTCACAGTTGGGATATTTTAACAATACAATCAGAGATATGCAACCAGCATAACCATGTAAGAGTTTTCTTACCGTCTCTTATTGTGAAACTATACATTCTACAGACTTAATAATTTTCAACTGTTTTCATCTTCCTGACTATTCTACCATCTCGCCATTGTTTCTACAAATGTCTTGATTCATACAACCTGCTCCTCCTAATTATTGCTTAGCACCAGGGACCCAGGTTCGATTTGCGGCTTGGGTCACTGTCTGTGCGGCGTCTGCACGTTCTCCTCGTGTCTGCATGGGTTTCTTCCGGGTGCTCCGGTTTCCTCCCACAAGGCCTGAAAGACATGCTTGTTAGGTGAATTGGATATTCTGAATTCTCCCTCAGTGTGCCCGAACAGGTGCTGGAGTGTGGCGGCTAGGGGATTTTCACAGTAACTGAATTGCAGTGTAAGCCTACTTGTGACACTAATAAACATTATTATTATTACATTCTTTTTGTGGGGGTGGGATGATGTGCCCGTGCCCCTGGCAAGTTCCTACCCCCCCACCCCCAGTCGGTGAACCTGGAGGCGATCAAAGTGTCCCATGTGTGTTCGCTCACGCGCACACATCGTGCAGCTTCCCGTGCCTGCCTGGGCCCCATGTCCTGCCTATTCTCTCCCGCATCCTCCTCGTCGGACAAGGCCTAGTGTTCATCCTCCTCCTCCAGCACATTGCCCCTCTGCTGTGATGTGAAGGACGCAGCTGACCGCTAAAAATCAAGCAGCCCTCTCTGCATCATACTGCTCCTCCAGAGCCGTCCAGGCACCTCAACCGCATCTTCAGGCCAAAGTACCGCTCAATCACACTTCTGGTGGCTGCATGTGCTTCGTTGTAGCGGGTCTCGGCATGGGTCTGTGGCATTCAGATAGGCACCATCAGCCACGACTGCCGTGGATAACCCACTGCCCAGGAGCCAAACCTCAGCCGAGGGGGGTGACTCGAACATGTCCGGAATCGTCAAGTGTGCCAGGATGAAGGCGGTGTACGCACTGCCTGGATATCGGGCACAGACGTGCATGATGCACTGCTGATGGTCACATATCAGCTGCCTGTTCCTCGAGTGGAACCCCTTTCTGTTTGTGTAGAGTGGCCTGTTATCCACAGGTGCTCGTAGGGGGACATGCATCCCATCGATCACCCTCTGGACCCGGGGCATCCCGTCAATGGCGGCAAACCCCACTGCCCGGGCATCCTGGTGGGCTCGATCCACATTGAACTGACTGGGTATATAGGGCATATTGTGCACCGAGGTCAGTGAGATCACGGAAAGGTCACCACTCAGCACCTGTAAGGACCCTGTCACGTAAAGGTTCAGTGCAACCGTCACCATAACGGCCACCGGGAATGTGTGCCCTCTCCCATATACCCCACGGTGCGAGGGGTGCCACGATCTGGCAGATATGTTGCACTGCTTAGTTGGAGTCTTCAACAGCATGCCTAGTCCGGTAGGTCCTCGAATGACAGGTGCTGTCGGTGCATGCAAGGCCTCATGCGGCACCGCCTCCTCAACCTGTTGGGCAGCTGGCTCTCCATCCTGGACGGCTGTCCCCTGTTCCTCTGGGGCAGGCTCCGCTGCTGCACGCTTCGCTGCTGCATGCTCCACTGCTGCAACTTCCTCCTCCACGAGCAGCTCCAGCTCGTACAGCCGCAGGGCATCCCACAGGAAAGCCCCCATTGCTGGTTGAATTCCATTATCCATTGTCTGCAGGGGTGAAAGGCCGACATGTTAGCATGGTGCTTAACCCTGTGCCCAACCAGATCCACATGGTGGCCCCCGGTTGGCACTGCGGACTTTTCGCCCACATGTTACCCACCCTTCCTGCACCCCTGGCCCCGTTGTTGCCCAGCACTGTGGGGACTCTGGCCCTGGTGCCCATTCTGATGCCAGGGGTGCCATTGGCTGGCACTGCCCATACCAGCAGTATGTTACAGTGAAATGAAATGAATGAAAATTGCTTATTGTCACGAGTAGGCTTCAATGAAGTCACTGTGAAAAGCCCCTAGTCGCCACATTCCGGCGCCTGTCCGGGGAGGCTGGTACGGGAATCGAACCGTGCTGCTGGCCTGCTTGAAAAGCCAGTGATTTAGCCCAGTGAGCTAAATCAGCCCCTACAGTGGACATTGCCCTGGGTGGGCCACCTGATACCTTGCCGGCAGGTGGCAGCCAGGTGAATGGGGTGGTGTGGCAGGGGTGGGGGTACCCATACATGTCACTCTGCAGAACCAGGGGCCACGGTCAGTGCTCAGTGGGGTGCGCAGCAAGTCGGTTGCCTTATGGCGGTCCGTGCCTGGGTACCACCCCAGTCCCGTGGGTGAGGGGGGGTGGGGGGAAACAGCCCCTACCCCCACATGACTCTTTCTTCTAAAAGTCGGCATAAGCCACAATGGTCCAAATGCTCGCCTTCTGTGCTGATTAATTAATCGTTCTACGTACTGACCCATCTTCAAAATTCTCCAGTGCTGACTGATGTGTTTCCAGCAATTTAGTTTCCAATTTCACACATGTCCTGGTTAAAATTAACATATTCCCCATATTTGTAAATAGGCTAGCAACTTGTCCCACTTGCAGTGAGACTCTATTTTCAAACAAAAACAGAAAGTGCTGGAAAATCTCAGCAGTTATACGAACATTTCAAATGCCAGCTTTATTTTCTCTTTCCACAGAGGGTTTTGTTTCCATCATTTTCAATTTTAGATTCCAGCATTGGCCGTATTTTGTATTTATTTTAGACACTTTGGTTTGGTTGTTCAGGGCTGGGCTTGTCTGTGACAACTCCCAAGACCATGTTCTGAAGGAGAAACACTGCACAGCAACCCCAAAGAACGAGCAAGCAAATTAATTAATCGATCAGATCAGTAAATCAATCACTCATTACAAACTGCGTCACAGCACCGGCCCTCCAGGACCCATCAATGCAGCTTCCTCAGTGCCTGCTTTCACAAGGATTAAAGAGAGAATTTAAGAATAAAGTCATTTCGAAAGTTGGTATAAAATCTTAAAAAAAACAACAAATGGAACCACTCCCGAAACGAATGATTCAATCAAAGTTGGAAATTATTCCAGTTTCATGCCAAATTTTCAAGACACCTATTGAGATCGAACCGTTTGGCGAAGGACCTGAGCGGGACTTTGAAAATCGAGAAGTGCGCGCGGGCGGCGCAGGAGCGGCGCAGCCTCTGAGTGTGTTGGCCGTCCCCATTGTAATCGGGAGGAATGGTCGCTCGGTTCCAGTTGGAGGATGGAGGTTCCGAGTCCCGCCGGCTTGTACAGGGATGTGAAGGTGATCAAGGTGCCGGCAGCCCCCAGTATCGAGGATTTCGCCATAATCAAGCCCATCAGTCGCGGGGCTTTTGGCAAAGTGTACCTCGCTCGGAAGAAACATGACGAAAAAAAGCTGTACGCTGTCAAGGCAAGTATTGGACTAGATGGGGCCAGTTCAAAGGGGGGCAAAAACACAATACTCAAAAGACCTGCTGTGATCTTTAATCAAATCTAAACAAGACATCTTCACTCGCACAATGTTCGTGGTTAAACGTATTCAGGGTTATTTTTCTTTTAACGTTTGGTCTTGCCTGGACTTGTTTCCTGAGACTGGAGCACAGTCTGGTTTGGATGGGTTCAGTTTTAACCGAGACCCACCCATATGTTACAAACTGCCATATATTACAAACTCCCCAGTGTGGAAGGGATCGTCAACATTGCTTTTGAGCAGCACTTACTCAGGAATGACCTGCTCACTGGTGTTCTGTTGAGTTCCTCTAGTACCAGAGAGTCCAGACCTCATTACAGCCTAAATGATAATCTTCATTAGTGTCACAAATGGATTTATATTAACACTGCAATGAAGTTACTGTGAAAACCCCCTGGTCGCCACACTCCAGGGCCTGTTCGGGTACACTGAGGGAGGATTCAGAATTTTGTCTAACAAACACGTCTTTTGGGACTTGTGGGAAGAAACCGGAGCACACTGGAAGAACGGGTAGACTCTGCACAGACATTGACCCAAGCCGGAAATCGAACCTGGGACCCTAACTACTGTGCTGTTGTGCTGCCTTGGTTGGAACGTGGACAAAAGAGCTGAACTTGTGGTGAGAGGTACTTCCCTTGGTATCAAGGAAGCATTTGGCCAAGTGTGGTATCAAGGAGCCCTGCACTCAACAGAGCCCTGCAAAACTAAAATCAATGGGATATAGGAGGGACTTGGGAGTGCCTAGCATAAAAGAAGATTGGTGTTGGAAATCAATTGTCTCAATCCCAGGACATTGCTGCAGGAGTTTCTAGGTAGTACTAAGCCTGGCCATCTTCAGTGGTTTACCTCAATTACCTTCCTCCGTCATGGGTCAGTACTGAAGTGGGAATGTTTGCTGATGTTCAGCTCTGTTTTCAACTCTTGATACTGAAACTGTCTGTGTCCAAATGCAGCAAGACCTAGACAACATTTGTGCCAGGCAATGACCATCTCCAAAAAGGGAGAATCCAACCATCTCCCTTCCCGCATGTTGTTCAATGGCATTACCATCACTACATTAAATTTAGACCTAATTAATTTTTCCAATTAAGGGGCAATTTAGTGTGGCCAATCCATGTAACCTGCACATCTTTTTGGGTTGTGGGGGTGAAACCCACGCAAACACGGGGTAAATGTGCAAACTCCACGCAGACAGGGACCCAGAGCCGGGATCGAACCTGGGATCTTGGTGCCGTGAGGCAGCAATGCCAACCACTGTGCCACCGTGTTACCCTACCATCACTATATTTTAAAATAAATTTAGAGTACCTAATTATTATTTTCCACTTAAGCGGAAATTTTGTGTGGCCAATTCACCTACCCTGCACATTCTTTTGGATTGCTGGGGTGAGATCCTCGCAGACATGGGGAGAATGTACAACATGGATAGTGACCCGGGGCCAGATCGAACCCGGTCCTTGGTGCTGCAATGCAACAGTGCTAACCACTGTGCCACTCTGCTGCCTGGCATTGCTATCATGTAACTTCCCCATCAACATCCTAGTGTTACCATTGCCCAGAAACTGAACTGGACTGGCCACAAATACTGATGCTACAAAAACTGGTCAGAGACCAGGAACCTCCTGACTCCCTGTTCACCGTCAGAAAGGTACATCAGGAATATAACGCAATACACTCCACTTGCCTGCATTAGTGCAGCTCCAACAACATTGAAGGAACTCCACACCATCCTGAACAAAGCAGCCTGCTTGATTGGCACCATATCCAACACTTTAATATTCGCTCCCTCCACAGTGACAGAACTGTGTAATAATAATCTTTAATGATACTCTTGTCAGAATTGTCAAAAGTAGGCTTAAATTAACACTGCAATCAAGTTACTGTGAAAAGCCCCTAGTCTCCACATTCTAGCGCCTGTTCGGGTACACCGAGGGAGAATTTGGAATGTCCAAATTGCCTAATAGCACGTCTTTCGGGGCTTGTGGAAGGAAACTGAAGCACCCGGAGGAAACCCACGCAGACACTGGGAGAACGTGCAGACTCCGCACAGACAGGAACCCGGGACCCTGGAGCTGTGTTTCCTGGCAGAGTTGAGGTGTTCACTCTCCACATCTATCTCCAATTACAAACAAATTCAGCTAAAACTAATTCAAGGGGCCTGCTGGTTGCTAATCAATGACTTCATCCTTTCTAAGCTTTTATATATTCTTCACACTAACTCCTCCAAGCACAATAGAACCACAGATTTGTTTGAAACCAAAAGCCTCCACATCTACAAACACCTTTTTGATCACAGGAATCTAATTATAGGTACAGCCTTCCTTACACAGAAACACTAAATTATAGCCACTTAAAGCTGTGGGTGCAATTCAGTGGCCTTGTTGCGCTCGAGCGAGAGTGCGATGAATAGCGAGGAGGTGAGGAGAAAAAAAAGAACTGCACCGGGCGCCAAACTGTTTGCGATTTAACTGGTTCGTCCCTGTAGGCTCCGCAGCGCTTCAACCCGATCTGCCCTGGTCACAATTCCCATCGAGTCGACCAGACTGCTAAGGCACTAAACGATGGTCGTCACTGACTGTGCAACACCATGGACACCTCCACTCATGCTGCCGATGGCATGCATCAGGCTCTCCACTGCGGTCACCACCCTAACAATGCTGGCCTTGGTGCCATGCATTACCAGCACTATCTCCTGCGCCCATAGCCTTTGGGACTCCTGAATCGGCTATGGACAATGGGCCTGCACCGTTGGCTGCAGAATTAGAACAGTACAGCACAGAACAGGCCCTTCGGCCCTCGATGTTGTGCCGAGCAATGATCACCCTACTCAAGCCCACGTATCCACCCTAGGCCAGTAACCCAACAACCCCCATTAACCTTATTTTTTAGGACACTATGGGCAATTTAGCCTGGCCAATCCACCTAACCCGCACATCTTTGGACTGTGGGAGGAAACCGGAGCACCCAGAGGAAACCCACGCACACACGGGGAGGACATGCAGACTCCACACAGACAGTGACCCAGCCGGGAATCGAACCTGGGACCCTGGAGCTGTGAAGCATTGATGCTAACCACCATGCTACCGTGCTCCCCTGGCATGCTACCGTGCTCATACATCTGAGCTTTGAGAGAATCTGTGGGAGAATGGACATGTGGTCAGGGGAGGGATGGATCAGTCAATATGACATTAACAACTCGCGTTTGATACGTCCTCTGGGTGGGGCCCAGTAGTTCTTCACCTCTATGGCTTCAGCCAATCTTCGCTCTCCTTGGTCATCCAATCACCTCCAAAGCCTGTTCCTCGAAGGTGATAACGATTCTTAAGTCCAGCACCCCGCCCCCAGTCTGGACCTTCTGCCTATTGCAACAGCTTTTCCTGCGGAGACAACTGGCATTGTTTTCTGCACATGTGGTTCACAATGGTGTGGGGTGGTGGATGACTGCTTTGAAAGAAGGATTGGAGGGGTTGAATGGTGAGGTGGGGTGAAGGGAGGGTTGGGGGGCCCATCAAAATTTGGCGCAAGGGGTGGATGCTTGGGGGGGGGGGGGGGGGGGGGGGGGGGGGCAGGACATCCCTCCCGACCTCAATTGCATCTAGGAGCCTCGCCAGGTCCGCATCACTGAATCTTAGGGCTGGTCTCTTCGGTGCCGTGGCTACGAGAGCTGAATGGGGCTGGCCGTGCAAGTACTGCTGGACCTTGTTAGCGGAGGGCTGGCGAGCGCGGTCCCGGCAAATCGGCTGCCGAGCCTTTATTTGCGGCGAGAAGTCCGTGGGCCCTCGTTAAGTGGATCAATTAACATGGAATAGACAGCCATGCACCAAGAAGCTCGTGGCAGTTCCCGCTTGTTCCCACATTTGGAAATCTTTCCGTGTCTTCCCAGATGCCTGCTCTGCCGAGAATGTCCAGCCTTTTCTGTTTTTATTACTAAAATCAAGTGATCAGACCAGATGACTGCGAAGTACCCAACAGAAAGATGAAATGCTGTTTTCGAAACTTCATTCGGCTTCACTGCTTGTTCCCACATTTGGAAATCTTTCCGTGTCTTCCCAGATGCCTGCTCTGCCGAGAATGTCCAGCCTTTTCTGTTTTTATTACTAAAATCAAGTTATCAGACCAGATGGCTGCGAAGTGCCCAACAGAAAGATGAAATGCTGTTTTCGAAACTTCATTCGGCTTCACGAGTATTTCAAGAGACCAATCCGAATTGGAATAAAAAGGAAAATTTAAGGTGGAGAATTTTGGGGAGATCAGAGCCACAGTTGCAGTAAAAATGAACATTGAAAGTATGTGGTGTGGGAGGGAGTGAGTGAATCTATGTCATTTCAGTTGAAGGGCAGAGGTAATGGGGATGAATACACGTTCCTCTAAATGTTGACGGGAAAAGGCAATGCAAATGTGTTTGGTGTTTTTCCACTTGCTACAAAATTAATTTTGAGCTGGAAATGTTGAGGCAAATTGCATGAATGTCCCAATTTTTCATATCAATTTTAAATTGAAAAAAACTGACTTTAGTTGCTGTCAAGTGCAGACAATGAAAATTCTAAATTTAATATTTGCATGCAGAAATATTTAAATATCTAAAATGGAATATTTTCGTATTTTTGACCTATCTCTTCCTCTCCTCTCACCCAAGGTTGTCAAGAAAGCTGATCTGATCCATAAAAACATGGTCCACCAATTGCAGGCAGAGAGAGCTGCACTAGCTCTTAGTAAAAGCCCATTCATTGTGCACTTATACTATTCACTGCAGTCTGCTAACAATGTTTACCTTGTAAGTATATGCTATTTTTTTGTTCAGGTGCAGATCATTGCAGGACATGGTTAATAAATAAGTGCTTAAAGGAGGTTTTTCCTTTTTTATAAATGCAAGCAGTTAGGACAGCACTGTGGCACAGTGGTTAGCACTGTGGCCTCACTGCACCGAGATCCCAGGTTCAGTGCCGGTTCTGGGTCACTGTCTATGTGGAGTTTGCATATTCTCCCTGAGTTTGCGTAGGTTTCGCCCCCACAACCCAAACGATGTGCAGGGCAGGTTGATTGGCCACGCTAAATTTCCCCTTAATTGAGAATAAATTAATTGGGTATTAATATGCAAGCATTTGTTAGAATGCCATTAACTTCAATAAATGGCCAAATATTCTTAATGTGAAGTTTAAATGGACGGCAATTAAAAGGAGGAATGATTAGAGGGGTGACTTGATGCTCAAAATGTTAATTTTTTTTCATATTTGAGTCCTTAAAGGAAATGAAGAGGTCTGTTAAGGGATTTCCGGAGAGTTGGGACCTAGGTGGTTAAAAGCGTGGCTGCTGATGGGGCAAAGGGATTGTAGGGATTCACAAGAGTTGGGATGATTCATTATTGACTTGCTCATAGCTGGAGAGCAACCCTTGGAATTTGTTGCAGACATACATCTGAGCTTTGAGAGAACAGACTAGTGAGTAGAAAATACTGGCTGATTTAATGATCTGCATGATTGCTAGACCATATACTGGCTTTACCTTATACTTCTAAAGATAAATGCAAGATACTGGCTTCCTAGGCAAAGAGAAAAGAGACAAATCTTTTTCTTTCCCTCAGGTGATGGAATATCTTATTGGTGGGGATGTGAAGTCCCTGCTTCACATTTATGGCTATTTTGATGAAGACATGGCTGTAAAGTACATCTCTGAGGTTGCTGTTGCTTTGGATTATTTGCACAGACATGGTATTATTCATAGGTACAGTAAGACTGAACTAACACTTGTAAAGTGTGTGCATGTTCATTCACTTTTTTAAAACTCAATTCTTTTCTCCTCCACTCTTACGGCACTGTTGTGATGGGAAATTATTTTGGTGTCTTATGGCTTTTTGTCCAATTGGGTTTTCTTCAAACCTGAGCCTAGATGAGCGCTGTTAGAGTAAATTATCATGAAGGTCAGCACAGCCATGTCTGGTTCTTGGTTCCAGATTCCCACTCCGGACTTGAGCAATTAAAAACTGGCTGACACGCCAGTACAAACTATGGGAGTGTTGCACTGTTGGAGGTGCCATCTTTTGAATGAGACGTTAAACAGCGGCCCCATCTATCCTGTCAGATGGATGTAAAGTATACTATGGTACTATATTGAGGAAGAGTAAGGGAGTTCTCCCTGGTTTCCTGTGGCCAATGTTTATCCCTCCATCAACATCATAACATTTTATCTGCCAGGATTGAACATAGCTTATTCAATAGAAAATCAACATGTCACATTCAATTTCTCTTGCAGTTTTATGTTAATCATACAGTAAAGTCTCAAAGGGCTCAATAATAATCTTCTATTCCTATACTCCCAAATGTATATGTCTCTAATTTAAGCATAGGCCACTTGGGAAGGAAGATTGTAAAGAGGTATATACTGTCTGTTCTCTTGTATTGTAATATAATTTTCTGGTCTCTCTTAGAGATCTGAAGCCGGACAACATGCTGATATCTAACCTGGGCCACATCAAATTGACTGACTTTGGTCTCTCCAGAGTTACTCTAAATCGAGGTAGTAACAAAATGAACTGCTGTGAATGTTACATAATTTTAAATCCAGATACTTTGTTGAGGAACAAGTAGGATTATCCTGTTTTACTGCATTGCTGAAATTCCTGACTATGTTTTGTTAAAGAATCTAATTCCATATTCCAGTTTGATCACTAAACATTTGTAACTACGTTCTTGTCTCCAGAGATAAATATAATGGATATTCTGAACACCCCATCCATGATTAATCCAAAACTGGATTACTATCGTACTCCAGGTCAGATCCTGTCCCTCATCAGCTCTCTGAGCTTTGTAAGTACTAATTCTACTGTCATTTTACTGTATGTTGAATCTTATTTCAATTGTGGTATTCCAATGGATGTTCTTTTTTATAAAAGTTCACAGACCTAATTTTCAATTATCTTAGTTCTTCTTGCTAATGCGTGATATTTTAATAGTTTAAATCAGGGGTGGGCAAACTACGGCCCGCGGGCCAAAATCTTTATGCGGCCCACCAAGATCAAGTCATTAAAAAAAAAAAAAAAATTTCTTTTTTTTAATAAGGTTAATGGGGGGGGGGGGGGGGGGGGGGGGGGGGGAGGGGGGGGGGGGGGGGGGGGGGGGGGGGGGGGGGGGGGGGGGGGGGGGGGGGGGGGGGGGGGGGGGGGGGGCGGTTGGGTTACTGGTATAGGGTGGATACGTTGACTTGAGTAGGGTGATCATTGCTCGGCACAACATCGAGGGCCGAAGGGCCTGTTCTGTGCTGTACTGTTCTATGTTCTATATGAGGCACCCAGAATCATAACCGGGTGAAGCGCCATTTTTGAAAGTAGAGAAAAAGAGGGCTAAAGGCAGGATGCCGCCGGGGGAAGCGCTGAGGTATATGCCGCACGCTAATTGGTTACAACCGGCACTATTAATTAATATACTATGCGGCCCTTTAAAATTGTGAATTTCTGAATGTGGCCCTTGCACGGAAAAGTTTGCCCACCCCTGGTTTAAATGAAAACAAAAAAACACCTGGGAATACATTGCTAATATCTGGGTTGAGATTTGTGTATTTAAACGGCTCTAGAACTTTTGAAAACATATTATTCCTTTCTAGTCACTTGGTGACTTGAACAAAACACCTTCATTAATATTGTCAACTCTTTGCACAATTCCAGTTATGTGGGGAGATTAAAGTTTATCCCCCCCCAGCTTTTATAATAGTGCAACACTGAAAGGGTGCTGGACTTTCAGAAACTTTTTCTTTCAAATGAGACATTAAACTAAGCTGCAGTCTTCTTTCCCAAATGGATGTTTAAAAAGTTTTGTCCCTGTTTGCATAACAACAGTGGAGGTGTTCTGGCCAATGTTTATCCCTTGACCAACATCAACAATAATAATCTAATTGCTATTTCTATCGCTCTGTTTCCTGGGTCTTGTTGGGATGAGGCAAAATAAATTCTAACTCCAATTCTGGAAGTCCCAGGCGCTCTGGAGGATTGCCATGCAGCAACACATGGAACTGACTTTTTTTAAATATGGGAAACCGGAGGCCTTCCATGCGGGCCCGGAAGATTGTGCGTTGTTCACCGAGCGGATTAGGCAATTTTTCCAAGCCAATGGCATCACTTTAGAGAGGACCAACAGAAGGTAATCCTCATGACTGCCTGCGGGGCCCCACCTTCAGCATTATAAAAAATCTTACCTATCTAGCAGCTCTGGATTCAAAATCATTTGATGAATTGGTAGAGTTGGTGTCCAACCATTACAACCCAAAACCAGCAGTAATCACACAACAGTACAGGATCAATGCTGCTGTGCTGATTCCAGGAGAGTCAGTTACGAATTTTCCAAGATCCTGAGGGACCGGCTGGGGTGCAGAATTAATAACATAGCCACACAGAGGAAGCTGTTGGCAGAGCCTGTGCTGGGTTTTAATAGATCCGTTGAGCTAGCACTGTCCTGCGCAAATGCAAAAAAAAAGGTGTTCAGGTGTTGTTTGACCTCCATGCTGGACTCCAGTGACGTCCCAGGGCAGTGCTCAAACGCTCAGGTCCCATCCAAAATGACTACCAAAGATACAAAGGTGTCCGGGCTCAATGTGCACGGGCCGTCGTGGACCAGAGGGCCACCTCCTCTGAGGATGAAGGTGAGTTCCGGCAACATTGCCAGGCCTGTGGGCATAGAACACGCGGCAACCAAGGCCACCAGAATCGGCTGAGAGCACGCCACCCTGGACAGTGGATTAGGTCACCTCGAGCCAAAGCCTTGCTCATGGCCCCACCTGAGGTGGACAAAGTTGTAGCAACTTTTAAAACTTCATAAAAACTCCGCTGGCAACAGCCAGGTCGCAGAGCGATCCCGCATTGGGATCTCCCCTCCCCAGCAATGCTACATCCTGAAACAGCAAGAACTGAGTGTTGAAGGCAGCATCCTTCTGTGGGGAGCCCGTGTAGTCATCCCGCAGCCAGACTAGGAATTGGATCCTGGCTTCGAAGATGAAAATACTGTGGCAAAGAGTTATGTCTGGTGCCCAGGGATCAATATGGTGGCATCGAACTGGTTGTGAGACGATGCCCAGCTTGTCAAGAGCACCAGAAATTCCTTCCTTTGGCCTTGGGAATGTCCAGTGCACCGCTGGATAAGGCTAAATGCAGACTTGGCTGGATCTTTCATGGGGCGCATGTGTCTAATCCTCGTGGACGCCAATTCCAAATGGCTAGTCGTACGTGGATGACATTCGCCACATCGAAAGCCACCATTGGAAAAATTAAGGTGCTCTTTTGACACCCATGGGATTCCTGAGGTGCTAGTCACTGATAATGGAACCCTGTTCACAAGCGGAGTTTTCCATATTTGTACATATAAATGGGATATGGCACACTGATCGCCCTGTACCACCTGTTCTAAAATGGCTTGGCCAAACGGGTGGTACAAACATTCATGCGGAAACAAAGGCTCCCTGGAAACTACTACCAAGTTTGCTTTTTCACTGTGAGACCATGCTGCATGTCATGACAGGGGTAGCATTGGTGGAGCTGCTGATGAGCTGGTGCTCAGAACCCAATTTTAACACTAATTTTTGTGCCAAGTTTGAGCAGGAACGTTGACCTGCAGTGGACGTATCAGAACCACAGGACACCAGGGAGAAATTTCCAACCGCTGTTTACATCCCGAACTTCAGAGCTATACTCTTTGGCTCCCAGGGATTGTGCTGGAGAAAACCGGGCCCATATCTTACAAGGTCAAGACCCAAGAGAAGACCTTGCACAAACACATTGACCACCTTAAGAGACGAGAGCCCACCTCCAGAGGATGCCCAGACACAGACATTGGTATCACAACCTTTCCAGGAATCACTCGTTGGCCAAGGTGTACAACCCGTGGCCCAAAACCCAGACCATCAAGATGATGACTGCTCCAGATGGGAGATTAAAAACCAACGCTATGTTGTGTTTGGGGGTGAACTACCAGCAATAGCCCTCTGGAGATCATCTCGGAAAAAGCATTCTGCAAACTGTTATACACCACCCGATCCAGACCCACCGCTGGGGTGCAGAAAGCCTTCTCTGTTTGTAATTCAGAAGGAGCTTTCGGACTTTGAAGAGCGAGTAATGACCCCCACAAGGCCCATGGGGATACCCTGGCTGATCATCTCATGGAATATGAGCTTCCCTGCTTGTCTCCGCCCAGCTAGAGCTCATAAGAACCCAGTATAAAGGCTGGCCCGGATCGAGACTGGCATGTTGGTTGTCCCAAAGAGATTGCTTAGGCAGACTTTTTGTAACCCTAATCAACCAATGTTCACCGTACCGCTCAGTTTCCTGGGTCTTAATATCACCCTTAATAATACTTTGCCCAGTCCATCACACAAACCTGCCTCCCATCCATTGATTCCATCTACACCTCCCGCTGCCGAGGCAAAGCAGGCAGCATAATCAAGGATCCCTCCCACCCGGCTTACTCACTTTTCCAACTTCTTCCATCGGGCAGGAGATTCAGAAGTCTGAGAACACGGACGAACAGACTCAAAAACAGCTTCTTCCCCACTGTCACCAGACTCCTAAATGACCCTCTTATGGACTGACCTCATTAACACTACACCCATGTCTGCTTCATCCGATGCCAATGCTTATGTAGTACATTGTATATATTGTGTTGCCCTATTATGTATTCTCATGTATTTTCTGAATTCTGTTTAATTCCCTTTTCTTCCCATGTACTGAATGATCTGTTGAGCTGCTTGCAGAAAAATACATTTCACTGTACCTCGGTACACGTGACAATAAACAAATCTAATCCAATCCTAATTGAATGTGTAAATACTTCACCCCAAATTTTAAAAAAATATATATTTTTGCATCCAATTTTGAAACATGGATACATTACTTAATATCTCTGACCCCCAGTGACTCCAGCACACAAGGATAAATTTACTGGTTCTGAGTTAATCAGATACATGGAAATTGTGTTGGCCCAATGTTTTACACACTCTGATATCCCTCCAATTTTCCATTCATCTGATACTGTTGCTGACTTTTGCCCTCTCCAAAGCCAAAGCAACTTGTCCTAGCTTCTCTTGAGCACCTACTGTATGTTTTCTTAAGCTTTGTTTTTCCTCTAAGCAAATGGAGTGGAAAATTAAGATTCAATATACTATATAGTTAATCTGGCTCCTATCACATTGACAGTAACGTGATGGGGCATTTGTTTCTTGGACTCCAGATCTGAGAGCAAGAAGTTTTGCTGAAGTCACCACTGCTTTGTAGGAACTAAAGGGCTCTCTGAAGGTTGGCCCGCATTACTGTTGGGTCCTCCATTACAACCAAGATCATCGCCAATCCTCTCTCCAATTTGAATGCAGATTACAGGATTAACGGCAGGGTTCTGAAGAATGTGGAGGAGCAGAGAGATCTGAGTTCATGTCCATAGATCTCTGAAAGTTGCCACCCAAGTGGATAGAGCCGTGAAGAAAGCCTGTAGTGTGTTAGCATTTATTAAGAGCTGTGAGGTTATGCTGCAACTGTACAAGACCTTGGTTAGACCACATTTGGAGTATTGTGTGCAGTTCTGGTCACCTCATTATAGGAAGGATGTGGAAGCATTGGAAAGGTGCAAAGGAGATTTACCAGGATGCTGCCTGAATTGGAGGGTAGGTCCTTTGAGGAAAGGTTGAGGGATCTAGGGCTTTTCTCATTGGAGCGAAGGAGGATGAGAGGTGACTTAATTGAGGTGTATAAGATGATGAGAGGTATAGATAGAGTGGACGTTCAGAGACTTTTTCCTCAGGTGGATGTAGCTGTTACAAGGGGGCAGAACTAGAAGGTTCATCGTGGAAGGTATAGGAAGGATGTCAGAGGTAGGTTCTTTACTCAGAAAGTGGTTGGGGCGTGGAACGCACTCCCAGCTATGGTAGTGGAGTCGGACACTTCAGGAATTTTTCAAGCGGTTATTGGATAGGCATATGGAGTGCACTAGAATGATTGGGAGTAGGTTGATTTGATCTTAGTTTCAGACTAGTTCGGCACAACATTGTGGGCTGAAGGGCCTGTACTGTACTGTACAGTACTATGTTCTAATAGTTGCAGAATCTAAAACTCTGTTCCCCAACATATTGATCCCTCATTCATACTTCCACTCTGAAGCTATTACCACCAAGAATTCTCCCCCGAAACCACAAAGGGTCGAGAAATTCTATATGGTGCACCTTGTCCCTGGCTCCTGGACAGACTTGGGTGGGTGCTATTCGGATCAAACAAAATTTTCAAGTTAATCACCGGTATAACCCATAGCTTCCTGAAAGATTACTTATCACCTTAATAGCACGAAACACGGGTCAGTAGAAAAAGTAAACTTCAGAATTGGAATTAATAGCAATTTTTTCAGGATATTAGTAGGGTTATAAAGAAATAAAGTTTATTTTCAAAATTAACAGATTAAAACTTTTTTTTTCAAAGGATATAACAGATCTTTTTCTTTCGATATTAGGCTAGTAGTAAGACCTTGTCAATCATTATTCTTTTAGTCTTGGGTCTTCTGATATATTTTCTGGGTTGTTTTGGTTTTTCTTTCTTCCTCCTGCTCTTTATTTATTTCTTTACAGCCGCTGTCACTTTATTCGCTTTGCGGAGCCGTCCGCATGCCGTTGGCTTTTTTCTTCCGCTCAGTTGTCGGCTGCCTTCCGCTCCGGCTGCCTTTGTTCAACTGACTGCTGTCAACAGCCCCAACTGCCGTTATTAAAAATAACGCTGCCGCGAGCGCCAGCGCGTGCCTCCCGCATGCACTGCCAACTGCCGCCTTTCTTAAACCGCAATGGCTCCCGCAAGTCCCAGCACGACCCCCTTTCCAATAATTAAAAACAAAAATTTGAAACCACAAAAGATCCCACTGAGGTCGGTTCTACATACACCCGCAGATAAAATAGTGGCCAATCTTTTCTCTCTCCCCCGCAACATGGTCAAAAATTTGACATGATTTTTGATTGAACGGCAGGCAGATGAGCTTCAAGGCACTGACTGGTGACGTCCCGTTCCTCCAAAGACACCAGCTCAAGTTGGTCATCCGCTCCCTTTGCCCAACTTTGGATCCCCAAACAAAAACCCAAGTCCTCCCAGGACAACAGCCACAGCTCAAATGCCACATTTTTCTATTTTTTTTATTACAACAATGTGAAAATGTATTTTTAAAAAAACAATGTGAATTGCATCTTCTGCTTTAGCATTTGGTTGCAAGAATTTGTGAACTCCCATTGCCAATTAACCATAAATTCGGGCTGATTTGTTGACCTCCGAGAGCTGCTGCAAAATGTAACCACTTAAAGTGATTTTTATCATTTAAAAAGATTGTCTATTGATACAAGTTCTTGTAGAAATTAAGAATTTAAGCCCAAATACATAATACATTTTCCTTTTGTAGAGTTAAGTGCTCATGAATTTCGACTTTCTATTTAGAACACTCCAATGGGAGGGAAGATTAAAGATACGTCGCCAGTATTGAGCCCCATGATATATAACAACGCCAATCTCTCCCTTGGATCACTTTGTTCTCCTCTGCCTCAGAGTGCCAAAGCATGTGACAAGGAGCTTAAGACAAAAGGTTTGACAAACATAAATGCATTGCCAACAAATGTAAATATACTAGATTCCTGACCCCAGAAAACTGCTTGCTTTTGATATTTTGTAGTCAGCAGCTTTGTCAGATGACAACCATACTTTTCTGGCTCCACGGAGTAGACTTTGTACTTGGCCATAAGACGATTTTGAAGCCGATTATTAACAAATTATCACAAAGTGTTCAAATGCGAAAGCTGGCATTTAAAAAAACAATTGGAAAAGTAATTAATCAAATACATTAATTTGCATTTAATATAAATCTAAAATAAAGTTTATTTACTCTTTGCAAAAGCAATATTTGTCTACTTCTCATCCCATTATGGTTGTAAACCACTTTTTAACTTTGTCTGCTCTAATGTGTATATCTTATTTTGCAGTTAATATTGCTGTTGATTGTCCTGATGATGAACAGTGAACTGTACATTTTCCTCCACCAGGTACTGGCGGCTCATCTTGCAGTCCCTGTATGCCAGTTCGGTATCTGGCTCCGGACTTTATCCAGTCAAATCAGTTTGAAACATCAAGTGCCAGCAGTCAATCGCACCTGTTGCCTTCCAGCAGAGAGTCGGGGTGTATAAATAGCCCACCGTGGGAAAAAGAGGTTAGCTTTATTAACTTTATATGTTACCTATTGTTAATTACATTTTCAATATTTTCTTTCAGAACAGGCAAATATTGAAATGCAGTTTTCAAATGAGGTTAAGCACCATTTGGCCCATTTGTGATCAATTTGTTTTGATAGATCATCTTGTGTTTCTCTGTGGGTAGAGAATTCTAAACATTCAACATCCTCTAACTGAAGAAATTTGTCCTCATCCCGGTCTTAAATTGCCTACCACTTATTCTGAGACTGTCCTCTGGTTCTAAACCCTTCCTCAGCCAGGGGGAAACATCCTTCCTGCATCTACCCTGTTGAACACCTAAGAATTTTGTGCACTTCAATGAAGTAACTTCTCATTCTTTTTTTTAAAAATGTATTTTATTACAAACATGTATCAAAACTGGTCACAGCGAACAAACACCCCAGGAAACATGCTTCCCAACAATCAACTATACAGTCTGTACACATTTTTTCTCTTTTTCACACCCCCCCCCCCCCCCCCCCCCCCCCCGGTTCTTTACCCAGAGAGTAGTGGGGGCATGGAATGCACTGCCTGTGGTAGTAGTTGAGTCGGAAAAGTTAGGGACCTTCAAGCGGCTATTGGATAGGTACTTGGATTAGGGTAGAATAATGGAGTGTAGGTTAACTTCTTAAGGGCAGCACGGTAGCATTGTGGATAGCACAATTGCTTCACAGCTCCAGGGTCCCAAGTTCGATAGACTCCGGTTTCCTCCCACAGTCCAAAGATGTGCAGGTTGGGTGGATTGGCCATGAAAAATTGTCCAAAATTCTATGATTAACCTAGGACAAAGGTTCGGCGCAACATCGTGGGCCGAATGGCCTGTTCTGTGCTGTATTTCTCCTATCTATCTATCTATCCTCACACCCCCTTGAAGAGCCCTTTAACTCATACTTTATGAGGAGGGTCCACCTCCTCCTCCACTACTCTGGCTAAGACTACGAACACTCACGCCCAGAATCTTCCCAATTTTTTGCAACCCCAAAACATCCAAAACCCCAAACACCATTAGAGGTACATTAACGATTCTGGAAAGTGTTAAAATAGATAAGTCCCCTGGGCCATATGGGATTTATCCTAGGATTCTCTGGGAAGCTAGGGAGGAGATTGCTGAGCCTTTGGCTTTGATCTTTAAGTCATCTTTGTCTACAGGAATAGTGCCAGAAGACTGGAGGATAGCAAATGTTGTCCCCTTGTTCAAGAAGGGGAGTAGAGACAACCCCGGTAACTATAGACCAGTGAGCCTTACATCTGTTGTGGGCAAAGTCTTGGAAAGGTTTATAAGAGATGGGATGTATAATCATCTGGAAAGGAATAATTTGATTAGAGATAGTCAACATGGTTTTGTGAAGGGTAGGTCATGCCTCACAAACCTTATTGAGTTCTTTGAGAAGGTGACCAAACAGGTGGATCAGGGTAAAGCTGTTGATGTGGTGTATATGGATTTCAGTAAAGCGTTTGATAAGGTTCCCCACAGTAGGCTATTGCAGAAAATGGATTTCAGGGTGATTTAGCAGTTTGGATCAGTAATTGGCTAGCTGGAAGAAGACAAAGGGTGGTGGTTGATGGGAAATGTTCAGACTGGTGTCCAGTTACTAGTGGTGTACCACAAGGATCTGTTTTGAGGCTGCTGCTGTTTGTCATTTTTATAAATGACCTGGAGGAGGGCGTAGAAGGATGGGTGAGTAAATTTGCAGATGACACTAAAGTTGGTGGAGGTGTGGACAGTGCAGAAGGATGTTACAAGTTACAGAGGGACATAGATAAGCTGCAGAGCTGGGCTGACAGTGGCAAATGGAGTTTAATGCAGAAAAGTGAGAGGTGATTCATTTTGGAAGGAATAACAGGAAGACAGTGTACTGGGCTAATGGTAAGATTCTTGGTAGTGTGGATGAGCAGAGAGATCTCGATGTCCATGTCCATAGATCCCTGAAAGTTCCCACACAGGTTGAGAGGGTTGTTAAGAAGGCATGCGGTGTGTTAGCTTTTATTGGTAGAGGAATTGAGTTTCGGAGCCATGAGGTCATGTTGCAGTTGAACAAAACTCTGGTGCGGCCACATTTGGAGTATTGTGTGCAGTTCTGGTCGCCACATTATTGGAAGGATGTGGAAGCATTGGAAAGGGTGCAGAGGAGATTTACCAGGATGTTGCCTGGTATGGAGGGAAGATCTTATGAGGAAAGGCTGAGGGACTTGAGGCTGTTTTCATTAGAGAGAAGAAGGTTAAGAGGTGACTTAATTGAGGCACACAAGATGATCAGAGGAGTAGATAGGGTGGACAGTGGGAGTCTTTTTCCTTGGATGGTGATGTCTAGCACGAGAGGACATAGCTTTAAATTGAGGGGAGATAGATATAGGACAGATGTCAGAGGTAGGTTCTTTACTCGGAGAGTAGTAAGGGCGTGAAATGCCCTGCCTTCAACAGTAATGGACTCGCCAACACTAAACGTATTCAAATAGTCATTGGATAGGCATATGGACGATAAGGGAATAGTGTAGATGGGCTTTGGAGGGGTTTCACAGGTCGGCGCAACATCGAGGGCCGAAGGGCCTGTACTGCGCTGTAATGTTCTATGTGCGCATGGTCTGCTGGCCCCCGCCTACACCTCCCACACTCGTATGCTACCCCCTGAAAGAACCCACTAATTCTTGCCCGAGTCATATGCATCCTGTGCACCACCTTAAACTGTATCAGGCTCATCCTTGCACATGAGGAGGTCACGTTTACCCTACGCAGTGCCTCACATCATGCTCCTCAATTGATCTCCCCTCCCAACTCTGCTTCCCGTTTCTCCTTGATCTTCACCACCCTCTCGCCTCCGTGCTCCCCCAGCCACTTGTATATATCCCCAATTCTTCCCTCCCACACTCATTCTTTTAAATTCTGGAGAATACAGGCCAAATCTCCTCGATTGTTCCTCATGGGACGAACCCCTCATCCCAAGGATTAGTCTGGTGAACCTTCATTGCACTCCTACTATCACCAGTATATCTTTCCTTGTATAGGGAGACCAAAGCTGCTCACAATACTCCAGGTGTGGTCTCTTCAAGGTTCTATATCTGCTCCTATACAACTGCAGCAAGACTTCCTCAATTCTGTACTCCAATCCCCTTGCAATAATTCCAGTTGCCGTCCTAATTGTTTGTTGCATCTGCATGTCAGCTTTCAGTGACTTGTGAACAAGAACATCCAGGTCCCTTTGAGCATCAATATTTCCCAATCTCTCCCCATTTGAGAAATATTCTGCATTCTTATTTTTCCTACCAAGTGGTTAACTTCACATTTTTCCATATGATATTCCATCTGCTGTGCTCATGCTCACTTGCCGTCTGAATCTCCTTGAAGCTTCTTTGCACCCCCTCACAACTCCCATTCTCACCAGGTTTTTTTTGCCATTAGCAACTTGTAAAATATTACATCTAATCCCCATATCCAAATTATTGTTATCGATTGTCAATAGCTGGGACTCTACCACTGATCCTTGTGGTACCCCACTAGTCTCAGCCTGCTAACCAGAGAATGATCGCGTTTACCTATCCGTCTTGCACCCAATCCTCAATCCATGTCAGTTTATTTACCTCCAATTCCATGTGCTCTAATTTTGCTTGCTAACCTCTTTGTGTGGGTCCTTGAAAAGCCTTCTGAAAATCCAAATGGATCACATCCACTGGTCCTCCTGGTCACCTCAAAAAAAAATTTAAAAAAAAATCTGACAACAGCTTGTCAAACATAATTTCCCTGTCATAAATCTACATTGACGCAATCCCACCGTTATTTTCTTAGTGTCTAGTTATCATATCTACAATGGATACTAGCATTTCCACTACTGCTAACAATCTGTAGCTCACTATTTTTTCTCTTTTTTTTTCTTCCCCCCCCCCCCCCCCCCCCCCCCCTTTCTTAAATAGTAGAGTTACATTTGCTACCATCTTTTCTGTAGGCACCATTCCAGAATCTATTGAACTTTGAAAGCTGATTGCCTATGCATCCACTATCTCTACAGCCATCTCTTTCATCACTTGGGATGTAGATCGTTGGGTAGGGTTCAGCTTTCAATCCCACGTAATTTCTCCATTTTTTTTACTAGTTCCAATTTCTTTCGGGTCCTCAATCTAGCTATAGATAGAGTATTTTTTATTTCTAAATCCAAAAGGTGCATTTATTTTTTGTACCTCTTCAAACTAGCATGGGAAGTCTAGTCTGCACTGTTTATCGTGCGATTTTTGTGCTGAGCCTGTCAACATGAAACTTAGCACAGGTACCCTATTTATTATTCTGTGTTACATCTTTATTTTCTGACTATTTTATTTACTTAGACTATAGCTAGCCCATCTTTGGGCTATTTTAAGTTTGTTTGTGGTATTCAAAAAGCCAAATTATCTAAAATTCAATCATCCCCAAGGATTATGGATAAAGGATAACCTGTGATTCCTTAGCTCCCCAATATTTCAGCAATATGTTTGTTTTCCTCTGAAGGCAGATGCAAAGTATTTAGTTTCTGCCATTTTCTTAATATCATTAATTCTCCATTTTCTGTTACTTACCTTTTTCCTTTCCCCATACATTTGGATCTTTTACTGTCTGTTTTTATGCTCCTCATTAGTTTACTTCCATTCTGTTATCTCTTTCTTTAAATTAATTTCTTGTTTCTCCTTTTACTGAATTTTAAAATGCTCCCAATCCTCGGGTTTAATTTTTTTGGCATCTTCCTTTGATCTAAGAATTTTTAACTTTGTTTCTTAGTTTAGGTTGAATAACTTGTTTTGTTTGCTTTTTGTTCCTAAAGGAATGCAAATTTGTTGCAAACCATGTATCAATTGTTTAAATGCAAGCCATTGTGCCTGTCTATCATTATACTTTTTAAATGTAATTCCCAATCCCAAGGTGAGAGCAGAGATGCTGAAGATGGGTTGGACACTGTTGAGAGCCCTGCCGACCACAGTGGGTGGGGAACCATGATTAAGGAAGAATGAAGACATGTCTTCGGTTGACAGGGCATTTCAACTCCCCGTTCTTCTATCCATGTCAATCTGCACCTATCGCTGCCCCCTATCCACCCCACCTCTCCACACACACCCCCCACAATGGTAGAAACCTGACCTTATTTCCAGTTCTCTCTAGCTTTGACAAAGTCTCCTTCAGACTCGACATTAGCTCCCTTCTCTCCACAGATGCTTTCAGACCTGCTGTGATTATCCAGCATTATTTTGTTTGCAAAAGTAATACCATTTTTTAAAAAAAAACATTTTATTAAGACATTGATGATTTTATAACAATAAACAATACAAATACAAATGTACACACAGTTCAGTGTGAACAGGCTCAAACCCATGGTTCCCTGGGATTAGAATCAACTTCAGTATCGCAGTGGTTAGCACCGTTGTTTCACAGCGCCAAGGGCCCAAGTTCGATTCCCGGCTTGGGTCACTGCCTGTGTGAAGTCTCCACATTCTCGCCGTGTGCAGGATACTGTACAATGTGCTGAGGCTGATGCCACAAAACGAAAAAGGCTTTAGCCAATCTAATAAAACGGAGTACAGAAATATTTTAGAATTTAAGCAAATTAATGTAGAACAAGATTGCTGGTTGATTGTGCTTGGAATGCCATGAGAAGTAAGTTACATTTGGGCAGCATAGTGGCACAGTGGTTAGCACTGCTGCCCCACGGTGCCAAGGTCCCAAGTTCGATCCCAGCCCTGGGTCTCTGTCCATGTGGAGTTTGCACACTCTCCCCGTGTTTGCATGGGTTTCACCCCCACAACCCACAGCTGTGCAGGGTAGGTGGATTGGCAACACTAAATTGACCCTTAATTGGAAAAAATGAATTGGGTATTCTAAATTTTTAAAAAAAAAAGAAGTAACTTGTATTTTCACCTGGTAATGTCTAGATAGAAAACTAGGAGCGGAAATCATTGTACCCCTGACGGATGGCAACTAAAACATGATTCAAATGTGATAGGTCAGAGATAAATGAACAGAACAAACTAATATTCCATACACAACTTTAAAAAGGTCCAAGCTTATATAGCTTAAAATTATGATGTGGAGATGCCGGTGTTGGACTGGGGTGAGCACAGTAAGAAGTCTTACAACACCAGGTTAAAGTCCAACAGGTTTGTTTCAAACACTAGCTTTCGGAGCACTGCACCTTCCTCAGGTGAATGAAGAGGTATATTCCAGAAACAAAAATATAGACAAATTCAAAGATGCCAGATAATGCTTGGTATGCGAGCATTTGCTGGTAATTAAGTCTTTACAGATCCAGAGATAGGGGTAACCCCAGGTTAAAGAGGTGTGAATTGTCTCAAGCCAGGACAGTTGGTAGGATTTCGCAAGCCCAGGCCAGATGGTGGGGGATGAACGTAATGCGACATGAATCCCAGGTCCCGGTTGAGGCTGCACTCATGTGTGCGAAACTTGGCTATAAGTTTCTGCTCGGCGATTCTGCGTTGTCGCGCGTCCTGAAGGCCGCCTTGGAGAACACTTACCCGGAGATCCTCCCCAATCACCTTTGGAAGGCACTCCTCCAACCCAAGTGCCAGCACCTTCACCAGTATCCTGGCACCCACATTCAACAAAGATATCGGCCTATACGATTCACACTCCACCTGGTCGTTGTCCTTCTTAGGCAACAATGAAATTGATGCCTCTCCCATTGTCTCTGGCAGTGCCCCCTTAGCCATCACATCTTCAAACTCTCCATCAATAGCGGCGCCAACCTATCCATTAACTTTTTATAAAATACTGGGAAACCATCAGGCCCTGGAGCGTTACCTGTCTGCATTGTCCATATCGCTACCAGCACTTATTCCACACCCACTGGCACCTCCAACCCTCCTCTCCTACTGTGGGACACTCCAAGCACACCTTTTCTCTCGCGCTCTCTCTCTCTCTCTCTCTCTCTCTCTCTCTCGCTCTCGCTCTCGCTCTCGCTCTCTCTCTCTCTCTCTCTCTCTCTCTCTCTCTCTCTCTCTCTCTCTCTCTCTCTCTCTCTCTCTCTCTCTCCTCTTCCCCCCCCCCCCCCCCCCCCCCCCCCCCCCCCCCCACACACACAAAAAAAAAACTCCCTCATGTCTGACTAATCCTCTGGAGGTTCTGACATATACAAATTCTTATAGAACTCCTCAAATGCCTCGTTCACTTGCTCCGGTGCCACCACCAGCTCTCCTGGACCGAACAATCCCTCGCAGCCGCCTTCTGGCAGAGCTGGCCCTGAAGCTGTCTCCCCATACTCGTACATGGGTTCCCTTACCTGCCTCAATTGCCAAACCACCTTTTCCGTGTACACCAGTCAAACCTCACCTGTAGCTCCTTCCTCCTCTCCAGAAGATCCGAAGTCAAATCCTCTGCACACCTTGCATCCGCATTCACAATCTCCTACCAACCACTGCCGCTTCCCTCTTGCCTCTCTGTTCACCTGAGCCTTAAACGAGGTGACCTCGCCACTCACTACTGCTTCCAACACTTTCCATGCACTGAAGGTAAAACCTCCCCATTCTATAGAATCCTACGTAATCCTCAATCACCGTCCTGTTTTGGTACAGAAATTTGGGTCCGACAACAACCCTACATCCAAACTCTGAGCTAGCCCCTTCTCCAGTGCCACATCCGCCCAATATGGAGCATGATCAGAGATAACAATCGTGGAATATTCTGCCTTCCTCGCCCTGGCCTACAGTGCCTTTCCCATAACAAAAAAAAATTAAATCCTTAACTACACATTGTGTACTGGCGAAATGAATGCATACTTCCTATCCCGCAGGTGCAAAAACCTCCACGGGTCCCTCTCCCCCATCTCCCTCCTAAGCGCAACCAACACCTCTTCTCCCCTGTATGCGGGTATGACATCCAACATCTTCAAAACTCTGCATCGTTCAAATTCAGGACGTATACAACATCAACCTTCCCTCCAATGCACCTGTTGCTATAACGTACTTACGCCTCCCCAACCACCACTGCCTGCATGCCCTAGCCAAACCTGAATGGAAATCTGACTCAGCACCACATCAGCTTTCAAGTTCCTCAAATTTGAGAAAACCCACACTTGCATCACCGGTCCTCCCAACCCTTGCATGTTCCATGTCACCACCTGGATCGGGGGTCTCCCACCACCCCCCTCCTTTCCTATCAGTCATAACTGCTACCCCTGGCCCTGCCACCTTCCTGCCGCAAATAATAAATTCCCTTATTGCTACACTGCTGTATGTCTCTCTCTTTCGTTCATCACATCTTCCCTTGCCCCAACTATTTAGTTTAAAGCTCACTCTAATGTCCTAGTTATACGACTCAAAGTTTCTGTTATCCATTAGCATAGAGTCATGATTCCCAGCTTTACCTCTCCACTAACACCATGGACTCATTTATGCTGCCTGATTCCCTGTATGACATCAAGTCATGAATGAAAGGATGTTTTCTGCAGTTCAAGATTTGGGAAGATTTTAAGTTATATCATACTGTGTGACCAATGAATAGTTAGCACTATGATGGAAGGTTATAATTTACATTGCCAAAATATTTTATTGACACTGGCTCCCGCCAAATGGGATTAATACCCTGAAAACGGATCTTTGAATTTTGGTATGCAAATACCATGACGCTTTGGTGTGAAACTTGTAAATTTTAAAAACTATTTTAAATGAGTCATTGCAATCTGTTAAGTTAACACAAAGACTTTCATACAAGTAGGTTAAATGCTTTCAAGGCCTTCACCGTTAAACGTCATAGAGAATTCCACTTTACAAACACGGTTGTGCGTTCCAACTGAAGTAAAGATGAGGTGAACCAATCCAGATCCTCAAAATACTGAAAGATGTGGACGTGGCAAATGCAAGTGGAATAATGAGCAATTCCAATTGTAAGACATCTTGTGAAACAGTGTAGTCAGTGACTGATTTAAATAATTGCAGATTGAGTGTATTTTGGGGTACTAATGCGATACTGTAACATGTGCTTAGAATATCTGGGAATGAGGTGGGAGTCTGCAGATAGATTAATGTTTACACTGAAGCACATTTTGAATTGAACTCCTTGGATTGGGTCAATCCAAAACTTGCATTGTATTTGTAGTTGTCAGAGGTAGCTAAATTGCTTACTGGATGCACCTAGGTTAATCAGTTTGCAGAACAAGCATTTTTGTTCTGCACTGGATTTTAATTTTTCTGTGATCTCTGCAGGGCACCGAGACCATACAGCCTACTGTTGGGACAGCTATCACTGGGAACTGCATAAGGAAGAATGGCAAAGATGAAGACACTTTGGGGGCCGCTGTTTCTCCAGCTGAGAATAAAAGCATGTTCAATGGAATGAGTGGACATCAGATTCGGGCCACGCCTCTTAACAATGTGGCGGCAAAGGGCCTTATCAAAAAATGCCTTTACAAAAACGTGAGAAGGGAAGACGAGAAACGTACTTCACCTACAGCTGAGGGGACCAAAGACAACGTGCACAGACTTTGTATCCCTTCACCTCCTTGGGGAGCTAAAGGAATGGAAAGCTCTGTGAATTTTAGCCAAGATGTATTTCGCATGATACCAAGAGGGATGGTTCTGTCTGAAAATTTACATCTCCTAGGCTATCTAAAGGGTTCTTCACCTAATACTGCCCAAAAATATGAAAATGGATTTCAAGAGGAAAGTCGAAATCAGCAAAACAAGTCAAAGAGAACCTTTGATCAGATAGATCACAGCCCATTTTCAGTCAGCTCCCGCAGGAAGAGGTCTAATTTTGAGTATAAACGTGGATGTGAAATACCAGAATTCCAGCCAGTTGCTAACACTGGTTTAACCAGGGAAATACAGGCACTGGAATTGGGTTCGGCAATAATTAACTGCAAATGTTCTGATGTAATTCATGGGGACTTGGAGGAGAACACCAGTATTTCTGAAAGAATATCTGAGATTACACCTGCCACTTCCTTAGCCAAAAACCTGTTGAGTGAACTGGATGAGCAATGTGAAAAGGAAGACTGTATTAATTACAGTTTTCAGACTGCTGGGAATGACAGTCTGAAGAGAAGCTTGAGCATGTATTCTGCGTCTTCAACTCAGGATACATCTTTCATAGAGTATCATTTTGAGAAAGCATTAGATGCAAGTACCAAAGACACTTCACTCGAGGAGTTCACCGCTAAAGGCAAAGTAACCCCACTGTCATCTCTTCTATATAAAACGCTTACTTTTCCTCACCGTACGTCTCTAAAGCATCAGAAGGCAAGTGGTGCTAGTAATCAGTGCTTCACCCACTCAGCAGAAACCAGCTATGACCAGCCATCACTCCCAATCAATCCTTTGACATCACACCAAAACAAACCTATTGTAGGATTCCGAAGTTATTGCAGTCCAATATATGAATCTGATTTGTCTGTACAGTCCAGGATGAGTATAGATCCTGTGGAGAACATGGATACATCTCTTTGCAATGGCAGCTACCCACAAGCTATGACACCTCTACCAAGAGTCCAACCATGCAGGGTAACAGGATCATTTCAGGTAAGTTATCTTTTGATATTGTACAAATAACTGCAACATGAATTCTGAAAACTTTGTTTGAAATGGTTATGTTTAAACAAATCAGATGTGAAACAACAAAATGCTACAAAGAACACAAAGTTCTTTAAGATGGTTTCAAAATTTCTCCCGTACTCCATCATGCTGACATGGAGAAAAACTAACCTGGAATTCTGATACGGGGGCTGGTTTAGCACAGTGGACTAAACATCTGGTTTGTAATGCAGAACAATGCCAGCAGTGCGGGTTCAATTCCCGTACCGGCCTCCCCGAACATGTGCCGGAATGTGGCGACTAGGGGCTTTTCACAGTCACTTCATTTGAAGCCTACTTGTGACAAGCTATTATTACGATGATGACGACGACGACTGATTGATTGATGCTATAAAATATGTAAAGCACACGAGGCAGAATCTTGCACTGGTAATGGTGTTGGGCGGGAGCACTTGATTTGACCTGAGACAAAAAATCAGTTTCCCAAAGGCGGAATAAGCTGTTGGAATTTTGTTCTCCTGACTTTGAGGTGGGTTAAAAGCCGGTCGAGCACTCCGACCTGTCGGAAAACCCTATTTCCTTGTACAAGCATGTCATGAATGCTCATTAAAAGGCCACCTCGATGGAATTGCTTTTTGTTTCCACCTCTTTTAAGTTCCCTGCCAGTGGTTAATTGGAACGTTCAGTTTGTGGTGCACCCCTGTCAAGCTTCACTTCATTTCATCCATGGCTTTGAGGTCAGCAGATTCTGCTCGATGACTTTGTCAAAGCCATCGGACTCAACGTTAGCTCTTTTCTCTCCCAATAGATGCTGCCAGATTTGCTGAGATTTTCCAGCATTTTCCCTTTCGTTTCAGATTCTGCTCACTCTTTCATATTGAGTGCCAGTAGTACATGTTGCACTGTGGCTGGGCACAGGAGGCACCTTACCTAATAACGAGGTTCTCTGCCACAAGCCTAACTTTACTGGCCAATATACACATTGGGGTTCCTGCAATTCCACATGCTACAAGATTGACCGTGTCGGCAATCTCACTGTGCAAGCTTGATTCTGAAATAGGGTACAAATCGAAGCCATCCTGCAGGATAATGGCCACTGTGATGAGATCATTGCTTTTTTAAAAAATACGTTTACAGTACCCAATTCATTTTTTCCAATTAAGCGGCAAATTAGTGTGGTCAATCCACTTACCCTGGATATCTTTTGGGTTCTGGAGGCAAAACCCACACAAACACTGGAGAATGTGCAAACTCCACAGGGATAGTGACCCAGAGCCGGGACCGAACCTGGGACCTCGGCGCCTTGATGCAGCAGTGCTAACCACTGCACCACTGTGCTGCCCCTGATGAGAACATTGCTAACTGTATATTGTGCAATTCTTGAATGGGCCTGAGGCCTCTATAGGCTCTGAAAAAGTGCCCAGCTGACCTCCGATTACACTCTAATGCTAAGGTACCTCAAAAATCTGAGCAATATGTTGAAGCTAGCTGTCCCACTCCTGCAGAATGGCCTATACACAAATGAGTAATTTTGTATGTGAATTTCAGTGCCAGTGTAATGCCAGCTATGTAGGCCATACATGCCAACAACTGGTGGCGGACTGTAACAATCAGCACAGCTGGCGATACATGGCCACTGCAGAACCTGAACACACTCTCTTCTCACATGACCGTAGCAACTTAAACTAGACTAAATCACCCATAGCCTCATCCTGACAGTGTGCATAGCATCTTATCAGCGGTCTAAACTCCTTTTCAGCCAGAGACACCTGCTCTCAAAGGGACCTAACCAGACAGTTCAGTCTTTGAGGCATGGGTCAACATGGAGCAGTAGCATGAGAGTGCCATATGCCCCTTTGCAGTCACTTCTCAATGCAGACTAATGAATCCTGCAATTGTCAAAACCCTTTCTCCTAGATGGCCTTTGCATTAGGGCGAAACCCTGAGCTGTCATTTTGAACACTAGTGTTTCCTGCATAGACTGATTCTAGTGTGTCTCAAATTACTGAAAGCCCTGTCATGCAATGATTTCCAAGTCCATTTTAGTGCTATCACTTCAGGGATTACTGGCACTCTTGATAAGGAGGCGAACAGGTCCAAACTTACTCTGAGACATGGGAATGGCCAGAAATCCAACACTGCAACTCCTCTTGCAGTCGAGGCTAATTTGTCTTGTTCAGTTGCTTGGTCGCTGAAATTGACATCACCAAGGAAGGACATTCAACAGATGTGGTCACCACATCTTTCTCCAGACAGCTGGGGTAGTCTCTAGGTTTCAACTGTTAAAGATTACAGTGTCCAACCGCAGTCATTCATGCCTGAAATTTCTTTCACTATGAACCTTTGGGCACAAGTGGCTGATTTCATCCCCAGAAGTAATCAAACCATTCACACATAACTGGCAGGAGTGCAATGGTAATAGGAAATGTCGTGAGCTACTACATCTCCCAAATGCACAGCATGGTTATCAGCAAGAATTGGCTGAGAGGACATTAGCGAACGAGATGGATTGTCATGGCAATCGACAATTGTTTCATGGTCATTATTGATGGCATGTGTTCACACACTGTCCAGTAAGAATTACTTGGGACTTCCCTGCCAGCTGCCAAACTTGGGACTTCAGAGCTGAAGATTCTGCCCATGAAATCCATGTCACCTTCCATTGTTGTATCTGTGGTGTTTATTTACTTGCTAGTGTATAGTACGTGTTATGATGACAAATTTGACCATAGTGTTGGGAACTGCTATTTGAGAAAATTGTTCATATGCGGCACTCTTTCTAACAGGAAACTTGGTCACATTTTCACATTGTGGAGGGTCATTTCATTACAGTATCTCGCTCTTTCACATGAACCTGCTAATATTTAAAATAGAGCCTTTTGCCAGAAGATGCAGTATTAAATGGGCCTCCACATTACTCTGGTATGGTTTTAAAATTTGTTATCACCTAACACTTAAGACTATAAAGCAGTGTTTTTCAAACATTTTTTCCCGGGGCCCACTTTTGCCAACCGGCCGACCCCTGATCTTCGTGACCCGCACTGGCCAAGCTTCTCGACACACCATTTTTGCTTACCTTTCATGTGATGGGTGCGCCTGCTTAGTTCTCACAATCTAATTTTCTTTATCATTCAATGTTACATTTTTGCTAAGAACTTCAGCTGATGTTCAGGTTCTCACTGAATCCTTTCGGAAAAAAATCAAGAGGTTTGTCCCTAACTCACCATGCTTAGTCTTCAAATGCCTGTGAAGTATTGAGGGTTTCAGACTTTCATTGCAGTACTTCCCTGCATATAACACATGGGCGTTGCATCCTGATTTGCATTGGCACAATTAATAAAGCCATATCTCGGGAAATCATCTTTATCCAGCTTTGTTTCCAATTTCCGCTTCTTAATGGGTTGATCACCAGAGGCCCTGGCGCTCACACCAGCACTGCTTTGTCCTGCCGTGGACTCTTCTGAGCAGCGCTTTCCGGCAGATTTTGTTGTGAGATCCTGACCTGTTTATGTCTCTGGCCCTCTTGCTTGCTGGCAGCTACAAAATGGAAGAATCACTCCTCCATGATTTTGGCCAAAGCCACGGATGTATAGGGCATGCAAAGTTGGTGTTTGGGCCGGGGCGTGTGACCTGCTCTCTGTCACTGCACCTGGCAAGAAGTCTCCATTGTTTTCAAAGGAGGAGGCGGTGCTGGGACAACATGCTGACGTCAGAAGAAGATGGTCTGCCCTGCTGGGATTCGGGCCTGTGCACTGCCGGATTTGCCTGAGGGGCCACGCATGTACGGATGGCCTGTGGATCATGACCCTGACTTTGATGAACCCTGCCATAATTTACAGAAACAGAAGCAGGCTACTCGACCCATTGAGTCTGCACCGCTATTTAATGCGATCCATGGCTGATCTGATATAATCCTCAACTCCACTTTCCATACTTACTCTCATAACCCTTGATTCACTCACTGATTAAAAATTGGTCTATATGTTTTGGCTTTTGCTTCCCTGATAGCCCGGTGGCGAATACTATTGGCGTGGAGGGACTCAAAGCCCCCGAAGACTGAGTTGTGGCTTGCGGACATGTTGAGTTTCCTGGGTATGGAAAAAATTAAGTTCGCCTTGAGGGGATCTGTACAGGGGTTCGCCCGGAGGTGGCAACCATTTATTGACTTCTTTGCGGGAGAGTGAGGGGGGGGGAAGAGTAGAGTAGGAGGGATAAAACGGCGGGTAGTACCAGTGGGAGAGGAGCGGGCTTGTGCAGTATGTTACGATTGAAGTATTGAAAGTACACGGATGTTTGCACATTTTTGCCTTTTTTGCTTTCTTTCTGTTGATGTCTGCAACTGTTTACAACACCAAAAACTACCTCAATAAAATTGTTTATTAAAAAAAAAAATCGGTCTATCTCATCTTGAACATACTTAAAAACCCAGCCTTTAAAGCTACCTGCAGTGAAGAATTCAACTAATTCACTACCTCCTGGACTCCCACATAAGGAAACATCCTCTCAGCATCTACTCTGGCAAGCTGCCTGAGAATTGTATATGTCTAATAAGGTTGCTTCTCATTTTTCTAAACGCCAATGAATACTGGTTCATCAACCTCTGCTCAGAAGAAAGACCCTCCATAACCGGGATCAACCTAGTGAACCTTCCCCAGTTCTGCCAATATATCTTTCCTTAGATAAGAGGATATCTATGTCTTCCTCACGATCTGCCTGATCTGGGTGGGTATTAGCCAAGTACAACTCGTTGTCACATTTGTAGATGGTGTTGAGGTTGTAGCGTTGTAACTTAGCATTATGCATTGCAGACACAGTGTGATGAGGCTTCTTTAAAATAGTTGAGAGTAGCTGGTGATCAGTTTCAAAAGCTGCAGAACAACCATATGGGATGTCATGACATTTTTCACTGGTTTTAAAAACTACAGCAAAAATGTCCTTTTTTGATTTGTGCACAACGGGTGCAAACCCTTGAAGCAAAGGCTATTGATCTGCCATTCTGGATGCAGTCTGCACCAAGTCTGTGCTGGGAGGAGTCTGCTGATAGAATACCAGTGAACCTGTAAGTGCTTGTTTAAGTGTTGAAGACCATTGTGGTGCTCTTGCCAGCAGCATTCGACATCCTGGTGGAGAAGTTGACAGAGGTCCAGTGATCTCACTATTAACACGGATAAACTTGGAAAGAACATTTGTCATACTAGGAAAATTCTGTAAAGTGTGCTTGTCCACTGGAATGGCTACCTGTCGCATAGCCCTGGTCTTGTCTGGATGGGGCTTTACACCATCGTCTGCAGCAAAGCGCCACGTAAGGAGCCTGGTTGACCCTGAACCTGCATTTTGCATGGTTCAGCTCTAGTTGGATGGTCCTGATTGTGTCAAGGACAAGATGAAGATATGCATTGTGTTCTTGCACAGTGTGACCCCCAAACAAGGATGTCATCAGCAATGATGCTCGCTCGCTCTCTCTCTCTCTATCGGAGACATGGCTGAACAAAGAACAAAGAAAAGTACAGCACAGGAACAGGCCCTTCGGCCCTCCAGGCCTGTGCCGACCTTGCTGCCCGTCTAAACTAAAATCTTCTGCACTTCCAGGGTCCGTATCCCTCTATTTGGAGGAAAATGTTACTGGTCTGAAAAGTTTGCAGACGACACAAAGGTTGGTGGAATTGCGGATAGCAATGAGGACTGTCCGAGGGTACAGCAGGATTTAGATCGTTTGGAGATTTAGGCTGTGAGATGGCAGATGGAGTTTAATCCAGTTGTGGTTAGTTTAGAGGATTTTTAATCTGCCAGAACCTCATTTTACATTGAGAGCGATGAACACCTTGGCATTTGGCATGTCTGCAATAGCCTGTTCCACTGTCTTCATAGTGATGTGGTCTGAGCAGTACGTTGTTCAAGTACACTGGGTCAGTGCATATCCTGACCGTGCCATCTTTTTTTTACTGCAGTTACCATTGCTGAAACGTATTCCATGGCCTCTTCTATAAGAGGAATGACACCTAGTACTGTCATCTGATATAGCTCATCAATGACTTTTTGCTTCATGGCTACTTGTACTCTTCTCTGAGCATGGACTGTTGGTGGTACAGAATTATCTAGTCTCAATGTGGTGTACATTAGTAGCTTACAAATGATCTGTCAGTTGAAGAGTTATTTGTATGTTGTCGTCTCTGGGCTTGGTGTTGTACAGCATGCACTTCAGGGCTAAAATTAGCCCCAATGCAACACTGTCCTGAAGCCCTAGTAGAGGCGTTACATTCTGGTCAACTATTTGGAACTTGAAATTTCCCTATGTGTATGGAGGGTTGCTATGCCTTCCGTGTGTATTGTCTGTCCGCCATAAGCCACAAGGTGATTCTGGGATCTGGCGCTGCATATGAGTGTACTTCCCGTAACCTTTGGTTGGAGTGTGCATTATTCTTCGCTCCAGTATAAATCTTGACTTTGAGTCTGGCGTTGCTGTTGATTTATGTTGAGAGTGGTGAAGATCACATTGTAAGGTTGTCAGCACTTGCAATAGTGTTGTTGGAGGCACTGTAGCGCTATGGTTTGGTTGAACTCCAACTCACCTTGCTGATGCTCCTATCCCTGGAGAATCAAGCTGCTGTCATGCTGCCAACAGCAGAGGAGGGATGCTATGGTTCCATTTGCTGCAATTGTTGCATTTTTTTTTAATAAACAATTTTATTGAGGTAGTTTTTGGCTTTATAAACAGTTACAGACATCATCAGAAAGGAAGCAAAAAAGGCAAAAATGTGCAAACATCCACGTACTTTCAATACTTCCATCGTAACATATTGCACAAGCCCGCTCCCCTCCCACCGGTACTACCCGCCATATTTTCCCTCCTACTCTACTCTACCCCCCCCCACCCCCCTGCTGACGCTCACTCTCCCGCAAAGAAGTCAATAAATGGTTGCCACCTCCGGGTGAACCCCTGCACAGATCCCCTCAAGGCGAACTTAATTTTTTCCATCCCCAGGAAACTCAACATGTCCGCAAGCCACCACTCGGTCTTCGGGGGCTTTGAGTCCCTCCACGCCAATAATATTCGTCGCCGGGCTATCAAGGAAGGAAAGGCCAAAACATCGGCCTCTTTCTCCCCCTGGACGCCCGGGTCTTCCGAAACCCCAAAAATTGCCACCCCTGGACTCATCACCACCCTTGTTTTTAGCACCTGGGACATGACCCCCGCAAATCCCTCCCAGTACCCCCTCAGCTCAGGGCATGCCCAAAACATGTGAACATGGTTCGCTGGTCCTCCCGCGCACCTAGCGCATTTGTCCTCTATCCCGAAAAATTTGCTCATCCGAGCCACCGTCATATGGGCCCGGTGAACGACCTTAAATTGGATCAGCCCGAGCCTAGCACATGTCGCGGTCGAGTTTACCCTACTCAGGGCCTCTGTCCACAGCCCATCCTCCATTTCCCCGCCTATCTCCTCCTCCCATTTAAGTTTCAGTTCCTCTGTCTGGGACCCTTCCTCCCTCATGAGCACCGTATATATACCCGAGACTCTGCCCTCCCCTTCTTCCCTCCTAGAGACTATTCTGTCGAGGATCCCCATTGGCAGGAGGCGCGGGAAAGATGGGACCTGTCTACGAACAAAGTCCCGCAACTGTAAGTATCTAAAATCATTTCCCCTTACCAACCCAAATTTCTCCTCCAAGCTCCTCAAACTCGCGAAGCTCCCTTCCAGGAACATATCACCCACCCTTCCCGCCCCTGCTCGCCGCCATACTCGGAACCCCCCATCCATACTGCCGGGGGCAAACCGATGGTTGTCGCAGATTGGCGCCCAGACAGACGCCAACATCTCCCCCACATGCCTCCTCCACTGGCCCCATATCTACAGGGTCGCCACCACTACCGGGCTGGTGGTGTACTTGGCCGGCGGCAGCGGTAGAGGAGCCGTGACCAGGGCTTCCAAACTGGAGCCCCTGCACGAAGCCGCCTCCACCCGCTCCCAAATAGACCCCGTACCCACCATCCACTTCCTTATCATAGCGATGTCGGCCGCCCAGTAATAATTGACCAGACTCGGCAAAGCCAGCCCTCCCTCGCTGCGGTTCCTCTCCAACATCGCCGCCTTCACCCGTGGAGACTTTCCCGCCCAGACAAAGCTCATGATCAGCCCGTTAACTCTTTTGAAGAAGGACTGTGGGATAAAGATCGGGAGGCACTGAAAAATAAACAAAAATCGAGGAGGATTGTCATCTTTACAGTCTGCACCCTCCCTGCCAGCGACAGCGGGAGTGCATCCCATCTCCGAAACTCTCCCTTCATTTGCTCCACCACCCTGGCCAAATTTAACTTATGCAGCCTGCCCCAGTCTCGTGCCACCTGGATTCCCAAATACCGGAAATTTTCCTCAACCAGCCTAAACGGTAGCCCTCTCAATCTGTTCTCCTGGCCCCTTGCCTGGACCACAAACATTTCACTCTTGACCGTATTTAATTTGTATCCTGAGAACTGGCCGAACTCCCTCAGCATTCCCAGTATAGTTCCCATCCCGGCCACTGGGTCCGACACGTACAGGAACAGGTCGTCTGCATAAAGAGAAACCCTGTGTTCAACCCCGCCCCTCACCATCCCCTTTCAACCCTCTGAGGCTCTCAGCGCAATCGCCAGCGGCTCTATGGCCAGCGCAAACAGCAGCGGGGAGAGCGGGCAGCCCTGCCTGGTCCCTCGGTACAACCTAAAGTACTCCGAAACTTCTCTGTTGGTCCTGACGCTGGCCCTCGGGGCCTGATATAATAATTTGATCCAATCCACCAATCCCTCCCCGAACCCAAACCGTCCGAGCACCTCCCATAGATAGTCCCACTCCACCCGGTCAAAGGCCTTCTCGGCGTCCATTGCCACCACTACCTCCACCTCTCTACCCGCCGGGGGCATCATTATCACATTGAGCAATCTCCTCAGATTGGCCGCCAGCTGCCTACCTTTCACGAACCCCGTTTGATCCTCCACAATCACCTCCGGTACACAGTCCTCCATTCTACCCGCCAGTACCTTTGCCAGGAGCTTGGCGTCCACATTAATCAGGGAGATTGGCCTGTAGGACCCGCACACCTCCGGGTCTTTACCCCGCTTCAATATCAGAGATATGGTGGCTTGTGACATTGTCGGCGGCAGGGTTCCTCTGTCCCTTGCCTCATTGAAAACCCTCGCCAAGACCAGTCCCACCAGCTCGGAGAACTTCCTATAAAACTCTACTGGGTATCCATCCGGCCCCGGGGACTTCCCCGACTGCATGGCCTTTAGGCCCCCCAATACCTCCTCTACTCTAATCGGGGCTCCCAGCTCTTCCACTCGCCCCCCCCCCCCCAACTGTTGGGAATGTTAACCCGTCCAGAAACCTTTTCATCCCCTCCGGTTCTTCCGTTGGCTCCGAAGTATACAGCTTACGATAGAAGTCCCGGAATACCCTATTCAATTCTGCCGGATCCTCCACTTTGCGCCCCCCCTCGTCCCTCACTCTACCTATTTCCCTGGCCGCCTCCCTCCTCCTGAGTTGCTGCGCTAACAGTCTGCTGGCCTTTTCCCCATACTCGTACACCACTCCCCTCGCCTTCCTAAGCTGTTCCACGGCCCTGCTCGTGGATAGTGCCCCCAGTTCCGCTTGTAGTCTCTGCCTCTCCCTGAGTAAAACCTTCCCCCGGGGACTCCGCGTGCTCTTCATCTATCCGACCAATTTCCCTGACCAAACTATCCATGTCTGCCTTGGCTCTGTGGGCCCCAATTGAAATCAGCTCCCCCCGCACTACTGCCTTTAGCGCCTCCCACATGGTCGCCGCTGAGACCTCCCCAGTGTCATTCACCTGCAGATAATTTTTTATACATTTCCGAAGCCTCTCGCAGATCCCCTCCTCCGACAGCAGTCCCACATCTAGCCTCCATTGCGGGCGTTGATAGCTCGCTCCCCCGAACTGCAGGTCCACCCAATGCGTGGCATGGTCTGAAATGGTAATTGCTGAGTATTCCGTGTTCTTTACCTCCCCCATACAGTCCCTGCTTAGTACAAAGAAATCTATCCTGGAATATACTTTATGGACGTGCGAGTAAAACGAGTAGCCCCTTCCTGTTGGCTGTCCCTCTCTCCAGGGGTCCACTGCCCCCATTTGCTCCATAAACCCTTTCAGCTCCCTTGCCATTGCTGAGAGTCTACCCGTTCTGGGACACGACCAATCCAAAGTCGGGTCATGGACCATGTTAAAGTCCCCTCCCATTATTAGCCCGCGAGAATCCAAGTCCCGGATCTTCCCCAGCACTCTTTTAATGAAGTCCACGTCATCCCAGTTCGGGGCATATATATTCACCAGCACCACTCTTCTCCCCTCCAGTCTGCCCCGTACCATCGGGTATCTGCCCCCCCTGTCTGCGGATATGCCCTCTGCCTCAAATTGCACGCGTTTGTTGATCATGATTGCCACCCCTCTGGACTTCGAGTCCAAGTCCGAGTGGAAGACCTGGCTAATCCAGCCCTTCCTTAGCCTGGTCTGGTCTGACACTTTCAGATGTGTCTCCTGCAACATAATTACGTCCGCCCTCAGGGCCCGCAAGTGCGCGAACACCCGCGCCCTCTTAACCGGCCCATTCAGTCCCTTAACGTTCCAGGTGATCAGCCTGGTCGGGGGGCACATCCCACCCCGCTGGTCAGCCATAGCCTTTCTCGGGCCGGCCCCTGACCCGTGCGTCGCGCCATTAATTGTTGCATTTTTAACTATATGCAAAACAAGCTGTCCTGTTTGCAGGGTGCTGGCTACTGCAGTTGGAGCTGGGTGTCCCCTGGACTGCAAATACCTATTTCCCGCCTAAAATCTCTGCCTCATTTTCAGATTGTTGTTTAACATACAGAAATTGATGGCTGCTTGTAATGTTGAGTCTTTTTCTCACAGCAGTTGCTTGTGGCCTAAATCGTTATATATTCCACAAACTACTCGATCCCTGATTAGGTCCTCCAGTGAGAGTACCGAACACACATTTCTTTGCCAATATTTTTAGAATGGGCATGTAGAATTGTATTGACTCATCTGCTTTTTAGTTCATGGAATTAAACGCATGTCTATCAAGGATTGGGTTTTTCACCGGGAGACAAATATTCTCATTGTTTCAAGATTTTCTTGGCATCCTCTTTTTACCTCCTCTGTTTGGAAAATAAACAACGTAAATCTTTCAACAGCTTCTGGGCTCGTGAGATTTAACAGGGTAAATGCACCCTTTTTCCACTTGATGGAAAGTGCACACTGTAGTAGAAACACCACTCTTTCTGGAACTTTTCAAAACTATGCTAGCTGCAAAACTTTCTTCAAAGACAAATGAGTTGATGTGGCAAAGTCCTTGTGCCATACTGCCAATCCCTGATTCCATGTGCAATGTTGTGGGTTCCTTAAATCACCGACATCAAGTACATGCAATAAAGGTAGATTATTGCTCGGCTCAACAGCTACATAACAGAATCAAATCCCAGGTATAACTCCTGCGTTTGCACCGTTTTAGTCACAATATTGCGTCACCACATCCGCTCTTCGGCCTTAATTGTAGCAACTAACAATGAAAATAGGTTTGTTTTGGTCTTCCACTGTCATTCCAAGTTTTGCGAAGGACTTATTGACATCAGTTCTGTTTTACCTTAAATTGAATCCATGCATGCACTTTGACCTTGTTATAGAATGAATCATGGAATTCCTACAGTGCAGAAGGAGGCCATTCAGCCCATCGAATTTGCACTGACCCTCTGAAAGAGTACCCTACCTGGGCACACTGCTCCGCCCTATCCACGTAACTCAACTTAACGTGCGCATCTTTGGGCTGTGGGAGGAAAGCGGAGCACCCGGAGGAAACCCACACAGGAACTGGAAGAATGTGCAAACTCCACATAGTTACCGAAGGCTGGAATTGAACCAGAGTCCCTGGTTCTGTGAGGCAGCAGTGCTAACCACTATCAACTTGCCAACCTCGGAGTTAATGTTGCAGACCCAGCAACAATGTTTTAATCTTGTAATTGAAATGTGCAGATTTGTTTAATGTAACAATGGCTTTCTTTTCAAATATTGTGATTCTTGTGTGCAACTGACCTGTTAACATGGTGGATGTGCATCATTCTTATTTTGAATGGTTTTTACACATTCAGACATCACTGCTGGCTACTGTGCAAACTCCTTATAGAACTCCGAAAAGTGTGCGGAGAGGTCCGGCTCCAACTGAAGGGGATAGAATTCTGGGAACACCGGATTACTTGGCCCCTGAGTTACTCTTGAGAATGCCACATGGTAAGAGAAATCACCATTGTCGAAGCTTCATGGATGTAATTCATAAATAAAATGCTGAAAATATCACGCAGGTCAGCCCGTATTTATAGGAAAAAGGTGAGTTAAAAGTTTCAGGCATACACCTTTCGTCTAAACTGAGAGGTAATCAAATTTTTCAGGAGTGGAAAGGGAGTAAGAGACAAATTTCTAGAACTAATGTTCCTTCCCAATGGCATCATCACTTCATAGTTGATGAATCACTGGTGTCCTTCGCTTGATCTGCTACCGTTGCAGGCTCCCTAACCTGGCATAAACATCTTTGAAGTTCGTTTTCTTTCTTTGTTTTTCATGGGATGTGGGCATTCACACTGCTGTGGCTCTGGAGTCACATGTAGGCCAGAGCAGGTAAGGGTGGCAGATTTGCTTTCCTAAAGGCCTTCGTGAACCAGATGGATTTTATGGTTAATCAATTATGGTCGTCATTACTGAGACTAACTTTCAATTCCAGATTTTATTAATTGAATTTTAATTCCACTTGATGCCGTAGAAGGACCATGTCTTTCGAGCATTACCTTGGGCCTCTGAATTACTAGTCCTATGACATTACCACTAAGCTTTCATCTCCCCCAGTGTAAAAACATAACTTGCCTTTATCCACACTGAAAGATGTGTGTCACATGAAGCCAATCTCCTAACCTATCTAAATTAGCCTGAAAACAATTGATTTGGTCTAAATTCCTCACCCCCGTCCAATAGCATCTCGCTTCCTCCAGACTTGTGTATGGTTTATTGTAATAAGCCTGTTTACCATTGATGACTGCTTGCTGTGTTTAAAATATAACCAGTTACCAAACCATTTCCAGTATCGTATAGTACAAAATCTCTCATTTACCTTGTGTAAAAGAAACAAGACAATGTATGTGTTGTGATATTACTTAAGTGTAAGGAAAACTGACGACAAGCGAGGAAGGGTGACCAAAAATTTATATGACTAGATTGGTTTTTGAGAAGAATTTTAAGGGAGATAAAATCTTAAGAAAGGGCAGCCATTGTCAGACCTAGGCAGTTGAAAGATTTACCACTAACAGCGGGCCAAACGATTGGGGTGTATAGACAAGACCATAATTAGCGGACTGGTGTTTTCAGGGCAGAGTTATGGGTCTGGAAGGGGCCCGGTTTAGCTCAATTGGCTGGACAACTGGTTTGTGATGCACAGCAAGGCCAACAGCCTAGGTTCAAGTCTCGTACTGGTTATTCATTAAGGTCCGCCTTCTCAATCTGAGGTGTGGTGGTCCTCGGGTTAAGTCACCACCAGTCCCCTCAAAGGGGAAAGTAGCCTATAATAATCTGGGACTATGGCGACTTTACTTTATGGGGCTGGAAGCAACTGCAAAATTCGGTTAGGATTAATAATAATCTGTATTGTAATAATACTAATTGTCACAAGTAGGCTTACATTAACACTGAAATGAAGTTACTGTGAAAAGCCCCTAGTCACCACATTCCGGTGTCTGTTGGGGTACACAGAGGGAGAATTCAGAATGCCAAATTACCGAATAGCGTGTCTTTTGGGACTTGTGGGAGGAAACCCACAGAGACACATGAGAACGTGCAGACTTGGCACAGACAGTGACTCAAGCTGGGAATCGAACCTGGGACCCAGGTGCTGTGAAGTCGGAGTGCTAACCACTATGCCATTGTGCTATCACAAGCGGGGTTGCATTAACACTGCAATGAAGTTACCGTGAAACTCCCCTCGTCGCCACACTCCGGCGCCTGTTTGGGTATATAGAGGGAGAATTCAGAATGTCCAATTCACCTAACAAGCCCGTCTTTCGGGACTTGTGGGAGGAAACTGGAGCGCCCGGAGGAAACCCACGCAGACACGGGGAGAACGTGCAGTCTCCGGACACAGACAGTGACTCAAGTGATTATGGAGGGAGTTAGATATAAGAACAAGAATTTTTTAATTTGATTTGTGAGTACAGAGATACCACTTTAGGTCAATGAGGACAAGAATGATGGTAAAGAGTAGGAAAGAATATATTTTGGGTAGGTAGGATTTACATTTGTAGGATAAAGGAAGGCGACAAACTAGGGAAGTTCCTGGCAGTAATGGAATTTGGAAGTTTTTTTAACTCGCCATGAAGTTAAATTGCTGAAACATAGATATTGAAACCAGTTCTCAATTTAGCAATATAAAATTATTTTGAATCAGCAGGCTACTTCCCTTAACTAAGTGTATATACATGGTTTCATGCACTATCTTTGAATTGAAAACATTTCTTCTTTCAAACTTTAGGTTGTGGAGTTCTACAGTGTGGTGAGATTGCTACAATCTTAAGTATTTTTATTATTACAAGTGGCAATATGCATTCCAGATGCAAAATTAAAATCAATTAAGTGATGCATGTTCTAGGGTTTATCGGCTGCGGTGCTTTGCCTCAAGTAGCCTGAAATGCAACGTGTTCAGTTGTGTTTCAGTTGAAAGATTCAAGGTGTGAAATTCTGCTGCAATATATCTGCCTCATTGAAATTGGCAAGGTTGCTTAGTAGTCACCTGTTCTTCTAACTTGAATTTTTCAAGGTAATGATATTATAAATTACAACATACTTACAAATTAATATTCTCTTACTGATTTTGGCAAGAAATGCAGATTTTTTTCAAATCTTTTAATGTCTTTGTGTCCTTTGCATCTGCCTATTTATTTGTAGGTTAATCCTAGGGTCTAAATTTGCTTCTCATTCATACTTTATCTTTTAAACTTAAGGTGCATCTAACGCTTCAGTGGTTTAAATGGCAGTGGCTGGGCATCTTTGCATTGACCCTCAGTATTCATTTTTATGCAATAAATGCAAACATTATGATAACCCCCTCAAATGTCGAGACTGGCTTCATGACTAAAAGAACTATAACCAAAAAAAAGCATAAGTGTTTAAAATTGACATATACAGAACAATGCAATTTTGGTCATTGTTTCTATAGTGGGAAATTACTAGAGAAATGTATGCACTATAACAAACCAGATTAAAATTTGATAAAGAGAGAAAATAGTAAGAATTAAAGTCTGCTTTTCAAAGTAGTCGGGAAGCCCCACCCGTTTCTGTTCAGGACTGCTACATTTCACTGATTTGGGTATAGGTCTAGAGAGTGTTGTTGAAAATTTTCAGATTATACCAAAATATGAATTGTGGTTAGTTACTTGGAAGACAAAAATAAACTGCAATGTGATGGGAAATGGTCTACAAAGTAGCAGATGCAATTTATTATCAGTAAGTGAAATTATGTTTTTTTTTGTTAAATAACAGCAATGATATGCTCTCAATGGTGGCAAGCTCTATGCTATAAAAGAGCAAAAGAATTTGGATGTTCAAATTCTCATGATAGTAAAGACAGTACCTCCCAGTTGATAAATACCGTGAACCTTTTCCAACATTCAGTTAGACCACAGCTGATTTTCTTTTCCCTTTGGAACTTTGTTCCACATCCCTTGATATCATGACGAAATAAAATCTCTCACTCTCAGTCTTGAAACTTTTAATTGAAATGAAATGAAAATCTCTTATTATCATAAGTAGGCTTCAAATGAAATCACTGAAAAGCCCCTCGTCGCCATATTCCGACGCCTGTTCGGGGAGGCTGGTACGGGAATTGAACTGTGCTGCTGGCCTGCCTTGGTCTGCTTTAAAAGCCAGCACTTTAGCCCTGTGCTAAAATTTACCCAATATTCACTATCTTGGTGCAAGAATTCCAAATTCTTAGTACTTCTTTTGTAGGAAAAGTACTACCTGATCTTACTTTTGCCGTATCTCTAATTTTGATTGTTACCCCCCCTCCCAATGAAAATGAAAATCGCTTATTGTCACGAGTAGGCTTCAATTAAGTTACTGTGAAAAGCCCCTAGTCGCCACATTCCGGCGCCTGTCCGGGGAGACTGGTACGGGAATGTTGTTTGTTCTCTCATTTTTGCTGATGCACCCTATTAAATCACTTTAATACCGGCCTTCACCCCATCCACTCTGGAACGTGGTCTGGATGTCCACTGACCTGTGAAGACAAACCGCAGCCCGACAGCACCCCGGAAAGCTCGACCGCGCAGACCCACCTACCGACGCAGGAAACGCAAGCAAGGCAACAAATCCTCCATCCACACACCGACCAGAGTGAATAACCTCATTGGACACAACTATTCCCTTAACACTGCACACTCTCACTGTCTCCCAGGTCTCGAAAAGAAGCAGTCACTCCAGGAAATATGGAAAACGTGCAGGTGAGAGTGAAACAATGTGGCCCCAAAGCCCCTCTGCCTAGCTTACTCCTGGCAAATGTCCAATCTCTAGAAAACAAGCTAGACGAACTTAAAGGCCAGACTCACTTTTCAAAGAGAACTAAGGGACTGCTGTGTGCTCTGCTTCACGGAGACATGACTCACTTCTGCTTCACCGAACTGCCCTACAACCAGAGGGCTTCTCAATCCACCGAATGGACCGTATGGCGGCCTCGGGCAAGGCTAGGGGAGGTGGGGCCTGCCTCCCAATCAACAACACCTGGTGCCTAGATGTAGCAAAACTGGCGAATTTCTGCTCCCCGGACCTGGAATACCTAACACTAAAATGCCGCCCTTCTACCTTCTGTGGGAGTTCAGCTCCGTTATCCTGACGGCAGTTTACATCCCACCCCATGCGGATGTGAAAATCGCACTGAACGAAATATTCACCACCACAAATAGCCTTGAAATGAAATATGCCGAGGCCTTGTTCATTGCGGCTGGGGACTTCAATCATGCCAAGCTCAAGAGCATACTACCAAGTTACCACCAACACGTTACCTTTTCCACCAGAGGCCCAAACATCCTGGGCCACTGCTACACAAATATCAAACATGCCTACCACTCTATCGCCCGCCCACACTTTGGCAAATCTGACCACAAGGCTGTGCTCCTGCTCCCTGCTTGTAAGCAAAAACTGAAGCGGGAAAATCCGTCAAAGAAAGCTGTGCATTGTTGGTCTGAGGAATCGGATAATCTCCTACGGGACTGCTTAGAGTCAGTGGACTGGTCAGTATTTAAAAACTCTGCAACCAGCCTGAAACGAGTACGCCACTACAGTAACTGACTTCATTAGTAAGTGTGTAGAAGACTGTGTGCCAAAGAAGCAAATCCGTGTGTTTCCCAACCGTAAACCCTGGATGAACCGGGATATCCACTGCTTGCTGAAGTTTAGGTCTGAGGCGTTCAAGTCAGGCAACCCTGACCTCGACAAGAAAGCCAGATATGATCTAAAGAAATCCATCAAAGGTGCCAGAAGACAGTACCGGACCAAGCTCGAGTCCCAGGCTAGCCACAAGGATTCCCGCTGTCTATGGCAAGGTCTGCAAGACATAACAGGCTACAGGATGAAGGTATGTAAAATCGTCAGCTCCAACGCACCCCTCCTTGATGAGCTCAACGCATTCTATGCCCGCTTTGAGCAAGAGGTCAGCGAGAGCGAACCCTCCACCCCAGAAGCCGCGGATGAACTTATATGTGAGTTCACCACTGCAGGCGTCAGAGTAGCCTTCTCGAAGGTCAACCCACGGAAAGCCACTGGCCCGGATGGGGTACCCGGACGAGCACTCGGGTCTTGCGCGGATCAGCTGGGGGGGGGGGGGGGGGGGTATTCGCAGACATCTTCAGCCCCTCTTTACAACAATCTAAGGTCCCTATCTGCTTCAAGAAGACGACCATGATCCCTGTACCAAAAAAAAGTCAAGCCACGTGCCTCAATGACTATCGTTCAGTGGCTCTGACATCCATCATCATGAAGTGCTTCCAAAGGTTAGTCATGGCACAAATCAACTCCAGCCTCCCAGATTGCCTTGATCCACTACAGTTTGCCTACCGCTGCAACAGGTCCACAGCAGATGCCATCTCCATCGCCCTGCACTCTACCTTGGAACGCCTAGCTAACAAAGACACCTATGTCAGACTCCTATTTATCGACTACAGCTCGGCCTTCATTCCTACACCATCATTCCTGCGAAACTCATCTCCAAACTCCATGGCCGTGGCCTCGGCTCCTCCCTCTGCGACTGGATCTTGAACTTTCTAACCCACAGACCACAATCAATAAAGATAGGCAATAACACCTCCTCCATGATCATCTCAACACCAGTGCCCCACAAGGCTGTGTTCTCAGCCCCCTACTACACCTATGACCGTGTGGCCAAATTCCCCACCAACTCGATTTTCAAATTTGCTGATGACACCACCATAGTGGGTCGGATTTCAAACAATGCGAGACAGAGTATAGGAATGAGATAGAGAATCTGGTGAACTGGTACGACAACAATAATCTCTCCCTCAATGTCAACAAAACGAAGGAGATTATCATCGACTTCAGGAAGCGTATGTCCCTGTCTACATCAATGGGAATGAAGTAGAAAGGGTCGAGAGCTTCAAGTTTTTAGGTGTACAGATCACCAACAGCCTGTCTTGGTCCCCCATGCCGACACTATAGTTAAGAAAGCCCACCAATGACTACTTTCTCAGAAGACTGAAGAAATTTGGCATGTCAGCTCTGACCCTCACCAACTTTTTAAAAAATTTAAAAAAAATTTTTATTCCAAATTATTCAATAATCTTTTACAAAACACTACAAAAAAGAGAATAATACAAAGAAAACAAAGCCATATATCAACAAAACCACTTAACCCTCTATCCAGCTAGGAATTCAACAAAAAACAAAATGGGGCACCTGCCCCTAACTAATAACGTGAAAACAGCCCACCCATTCCCCCCCCCCCCCCCCCGGGGTTGCTGCTGCTGCTGACCTCCACCTATTGTTCCGCGAGAAAGTCAAGGAACGGTTGCCACCGTCTGGAGAACCCCTGCAGAGACCCTCGCAAGGCAAACTTTATCTTCTCCAACCTGAGAAACCCAGCCATGTCACTGATCCAAGCCTCTACGCTTGGGGGATTTGCATCCCTCCACATTAACAAGAGCCTTCTCTGGGCTACCAAGGAGGCAAAGGCGAGAACTCCGGCCTCTTTCGACTCCTGCACTCCCGGGATCTTCCGATACCCCACATATCGCTATCCCCCAACTCGGTCTTACCCGAGTGTCCAAGATCTTGGAAATAGCCTTTGCAAAGCCCTTCCAAAATTCCGTAAGTGCCGGGCATGCCCAGAACATATAAGCATGATTTGCTGGGCTCCCTGAACACCTCACACACCTGTCCTTATCTCAAAAAAGTACTCTTTCTTGCCCCTGTCATATGCGCCCGATGCACCACTTTAAACTGAATTAGGCTAAGTCTGGCGCAAGATGAGGAGAAATTGACCCTGCCCAGGGCGTTAGCCCTCAGGCCCTCGCCCAGCTCCTCCTCCCACTTGCTCTTCCACCGAGATCTCCTCCGCCACCTGCAGCTCCTGGTATATTTCCCATATCTTGCCATCCCCAACCCACACGTCCGAGACCACCCTATCCTGTATCCTCCGGGCAGACAGCAGTGGGAATTCCCGCACCTGCTTTTTCACGAATGCCCGAACCTGCATATACCTAAAGGTATTCCCCGGGGGTAACCCAAATTTCTCTTCCAGCGCCCTCTGACTGGCAAAGGTACCATAAGTAAACAAGTCCCCCATTCTTTTGATTCCCGCTCTATACCAACTTAGGAACCCACTATCTATCCGACCTGGAACGAACCTATGATTGTTCCGTATCGGGGTCCAAACTGAGGCCCCCACCTTCCCCCTATGGTGTGTCCACTGCCCCCAGATCCTCAATGTCGCCGCCACCACCGGGCTCGTGGTGTACCGCGTCGGCAGAAGCGGCAACGGTGCCGTCACCAGTGCTCCCAAGCTAGTGCCTACACAGGACGACGCTTTTAGCCATTTCCACGCCGCCCCCTCCCTCCATTACCCACTTCCGAATCATAGACACATTCGCTGCCCAGTAATAGCTACACAAGTTCGGCAGTGCCAACCCACCCCCCTCACGACTGTGCTCCAAGAACAGTCTCTTAACCCGTGGGGTCTTATTTGCCCCCACAAATCCTGCAATACTCCTATTTACCCACTTAGAGAAGGACTTGGGGATGAGAACAGGCAGGCACTGGAAGGCGAACAGGAACCTAGGGAGAACCGTAATTTTTACGGACTGCACCCTACCCGCCAGGGAGAGTGGCAACACATCCCACCTCTTAAAGTCCTCCTCCATCTGATCCACCAGCCCCCCTCTGAGGGCTTAATGATCACATTCAGGAGCCTTCGCACATTCACATTCAGCTGCCTGCCCTTCACAAACCCCGTCTAATCCTCATGAATCACTCCCGGGACACAATCCTCAATCCTAGTGGCCAGGATCTTGGCCAACAGTTTACCATCTACATTAAGAAGCGAAATTGGCCTATAGGAGCCGCATTGCAACGGGTCCTTATCACGCTTGAGGATAAGCGAGATCAAAGCCTGCGACATCGTCGGGGGGAGGATTCCCTTTTCCTTAGCCCCGTTAAAGGTTCTCCGCAACAGCGGGCCCAACAGCTCCGAGAGCTTCCTGTAGAACTCAACGGGGAATCCATCCGGCCCCAGGGCCTTGCCCGTCTGCATACTCCCCAACCCCTTAGCCAACTCCTCCATCCCAATCGGAGCCCCCCAATCCCTCTAACCGCCCTTCCTCCACCTTTGGGAACCTAAGTTGGTCCAGGAACTATCGCATCACATAGACCAGCACCACAGTCCCCGAGGGCCTCGGGCGACGGGCCCACCCATTCCCAAGAAAACACTGGGGAAAGGAAAAAAAGAAATATACCCCACACGACAAGCATCGCCCCCACTCCCTCACCAACATCCCACATAACATACTGCAAACCATTAATTCAAGTCCAGCTTCTCGTTTTTGATAAAAGTCCACGCCTCATCCGGCGTATCAAAATAGTGGTCTCGGTCCTGGTACGTGACCCACAGTTTCGTCGGCTGTAACAGCCTGAACTTCACCCCCTTCCCGTGGAGGATCACCTTAGCCCGGTTGAATCCTGCCCGCTTCTTGGCCAGCTCTGCACTCCAGTCCTGATAGATACGGATCTCGGTATTCTCCCACCTGCTGCTCTGCTCCTTCTTCGGCCATCGCAGGACACACTCCCTGTCGGTGAAACCTCACCACCATCACCCTCGGCGGTTCGCTCGCCCTCTGCCTCCTTGCCAGGACTCTGTGCGCTCCATCCAGCTCCAGGAGCCTCTGGAAGGCCCCCGCACCCATCAACATGCTCAGCACCGTGGGCACATACGCCCCAGCATCCGACCCCTCCACGCCTTCAGGGAGACCCAGAATCCGCAGGTTCTGCCTCCTCGACCTGTTCAGCAGGTCCTCCAGCTTCTGCGCTCGTGCGCTTCTACTTTAACCGCCAGGCCTAGAATCTCGTCCTCGTTGTCAGAGACCTTCTGTTGACCCTCCTTAATCGCCGTCCCCTGCATCTTCTGGGTCTCCACCAACCTTTCAATCGACGCCTTCATAGGGGCCAGCGTCTCCACCTTCAAGTCAGCAAAGCAGCTTTTTAAGAACTCCTGTTGCTCCCGAGACCACTGGGCCCACGCTGCCCGGTCCCCCGCAGGCAACCCTGTCCTACACAAGAAATTCAGGTACAACCTCCGCAAAGTTTATCAGGGATGCCAAAAGACAATATTAGGCTAAGCTAGAGTCACAAGCTAATGACACAGACTCTCATCAATTGTGGCAAGGCTTAAACAGCATAACGGGCTACAAAAAAACGCAGAGTAGAATCTCTGGCAGCAGCGCACCCCTCCCAAATAAACTCAATGCATTCTATGCTCATTTAGGGCTGGAAGCAATCCAGCCACTGTCAACTGCCCCAGCAGCCTCAGACATACCCATATCTACCGTCACAGCTTGCAAAGTCAGATCAGCCTTCTTGAAAGTGAACCCTCAGAAAGCAGCGGGTCCCTGGTTGGATCCTGCGCAGACCAACTGGCGGTATGTTCGCTGACATCTTCAATCTCTCTCTACTCCGTTCCAAGGTTCCCACCTGCTTCAAGAAAATCACCATCATACCAGTGCCAAAGAAGAACCAGGCAACCTGCCTCCACGTTCGGTGGCCATGACATTTGTGCTTCGAGAGGTTGGTCATAAGACTCATCAACTCCATAGTCATAGAACATAGAACACTACAGTGCAGTACGGGCCCTTCGGCCCTCGATGTTGCGCCGACCTGTGAAACCATCTGAAGCCTATCTGACCTACACTATTCCATTTTCATCCATATGTCTATCCAGTGACCACTTAAATGCCCTTAAAGTTGGCGAGTCTACTACTATTGCAGGCAGGGCGTTCCACACCCCTACTACTCTGAGTAAAGAAACTGCCTCTGACGTCTGTCCTATATCTATCACCCCTCAATTTAAAGCTATGTCCCCTCGTGTTGGGCATCACCATCCGAGGAAAAAGACTCTCACTGTCCACCCTATCTAACCCTCTGACTATCTTATATGTCTCTATTAAGTCACCTCTCAGCCTTCTCCTCTCTAATGAAAACAACCTCAATTCCCTGAGCCTTTCCTCGTAAGACCTTCCCTCCATACCAGGCAACATCCTAGTAAATCTCCTCTGAACCCTTTCCAAAGCTTCCACATCCTTCCTATAATGTGGTGACCAGAACTGCACGCAGTACTCTAGGTGCGGCCGCACCAGAGTTATGTACAGCTGCAGCATGACCTTGTGGTTCCGAAACTCAATCCCCCTGCTTATAAAGGCTAGCACACCATATGCCTTCTTAACAGCCCTATTAACCTGGGTGGCAACTTTCAGGGATTTATGTACCTGGATGCCGAGATCTCTCTGTTCATCTACACTACCAAGAATCTTGCCATTAGCCCAGTACTCTGCATTCCTGTTACTCCTTCCAAAGTGAACCACCTCACACTTTTCCGCATTAAACTCCATCTGCCACCTCTCAGCCCAGCTCTGCAGCTTATCTATGTCCCTCTGTATCCTATAACATCCTTCAGCACTATCCACAACTCCACCGACCTTCGTGTCATCTGCAAATTTACTACCCCATCCTTCTACACCCTCTTCCAGGTCATTTATAAAAATGACAAACAGCAGTGGCCCCAAAACAGATCCTTGCGGTACACCACTAGTAACTGAACTCCAGGATGAACATTTGCCATCAACCACCACCCTCTGTCTTCTTTCAGCTAGCCAATTACTGATCCAAACCGCTAAATCACCTTCAATTCCATACTTCCTTATTTTCTGCAATAGCCTACCGTGGGGAACCTTATCAAACGCCTTACTGAAATCCATATCCACCACATCAACAGCTTTACCCTGATCCACCTGTTTGGTCACCTTCTCAAAAAACTCAATAAGGTTTGTGAGACATGACCTACCCTTCACAAAACCGTGTTGAGTATCGCTAATCAACTTGTTCTTTTCAAGATGATTATAAACCCTATCTCTTATAACCTTTTCCAACATTTTACCCACAACGGAAGTAAGGCTCACGGGTCTATAATTACCAGGGTTGTCTCTACTCCCCTTCTTGAACAAGGGGACAACATTTGCTATCCTCCAGTCTTCCGGCACTATTCCTGTCGACAAAGACGACAAAGGGCCTCACGGTAGCATGGTGGTTAGCATCAATGCTTCACAGCTCCAGGGTCCCAGGTTCGATTCCCGGCTGGGTCACTGTCTGTGTGGAGTCTGCACGTCCTCCCCGTGTGTGCGTGGGTTTCCTCCGGGTGCTCCGGTTTCCTCCCACAGTCCAAAGATGTGCAGGTTAGGTGGATTGGCCATGCTAAATTGCCCGTAGTGTAAGGTTAATGGGGGGATTGTTGGGTTACGGGTATACGGGTTACGTGGGTTTAAGTAGGGTGATCATTGCTCGGCACAACATCGAGGGCCGAAGGGCCTGTTCTGTGCTGTACTGTTCTATAAAGATCAAGGACAAAGGCTCTGCAATCTCCTCCCTGGCTTCCCAGAGAATCCTAGGATAAATCCCATCTGGCCCAGGGGACTTATCTATTTTGACATTTTCTAAAATTGCTAACACCTTTTGAACCTCAATTCCATCTAGCCTGGTCAACAGAACCTGAGTGTTCTCCTCGACAACATTGTCTTTCTCCAGTGTAAACACTGATGAAAAATATCCATTTAATGCTTCCCCTATATCCTCTGATTCCACACACAACTTTCCACTACTATCCTTGATTGGCCCTAATCTTACTCTAGTCATTCTTTTGTTCCTGATATACCTATAGAAAGCCTTACGGTTTTCCTTGATCCTATCCGCCAACGACTTTTCGTGTCCTCTCCTCGCTCTTCTTAACTCTCCCTTTAGGTCCTTCCTGGCTAACTTGTAGCTCTCAAGTGCCCTAACTGAGCCTTCATGTCTCATCCTAACATAAGCCTTCTTCTTCCTCTTGACAAGTGCTTCAACTTCCTTAGTAAACCACGGTTCCTTGCTCGACAACTTCCTCCCTGCCTGACAGGTACATACGTATCAAGGACACGCAGTAGCTGTTCCTTGAAAAAGCTCCACATTTCGATTGTACCCATCCCCTGCAGTTTCCTTCCCCATCGTATACATCCTAAATCTTGCCGAATAGCATCATAATTGCCTTTCCCCCAGCTATAATTCTTGCCTTGCGGTATATACCTATGCCTGCCCATTGCTAAAGTAAACATAACCGAGTTGTGATCACTATCACCAAAGTGCTCACCTACATCTAAATCTAACACCTGGCCGGGTTCATTAGGGCCCAGTACCAAATCCAATGTGGCCTCTCCCCTTGTTGGCCTGTCTACATACTGTGTCAGAAAACCCTCCTGCACACACTGCACAAAAACTGACCCATCTATAGTACTCGAACTATAGTATTTCCAGTCAATATTTGGAAAGTTAAAGTCCCCCATAACAACTACCCTGTTACTCTCGCTCCTGTCAAGAATCATCTTTGCAATCCTTTCCTCTACATCTCTGGAACTATTTGGAGGTCTATAGACAACTCCCAACAGGGTGACCTCTCCTCTACTGTTCCTAACCTCGGCCCATACTGCCTCAGTAGACGAGTCCTCAAGCGTCCTTTCTACCGCCGTAATACTTTCCTTGATTAACAATGCCACCCACCCCCCCCCCCCCCCCCCTCTTTTACCATCTTCTCTGTTCTTACAGAAACATCTAAATCCTGGAACCTGCAACAACCATTCCTGTCCCTGCTCTACCCATGTCTCCGAAATCGCCACAACATCGCGATCCCAGGTACCAACCCATGCTGCAAGCTCACCCACCTTATTCCGGATGCTCCTGGCGTTGAAGTAGACACACTTCAAACCAGCGTCCTGCTTGTCGGTGCCCTCTTTCGAACTTTTAACCCTATCCCTGACCTCACTACTCTCAACATCCTGTACACTGGGACTACAATTTAGGTTCCCATCCCCCTGCTGAATTAGTTTAAACCCCCCCGAAGAGCACTAGCAAATCTCCCCCCCAGGATATTGGTACCCCTCTGGTTCAGGTGAAGACCATCCTGTTTGTAGAGGTCCCACCTACCCCAGAATGAGCCCCAATTATCCAGGAAACCAAAACCCTCCCTCCTGCACCATCCCTGTAGCCACGTGTTCAACTCCTCTCTCTCCTTATTTCTCACTTCGCTAGCACGTGGCACGGGTAACAACCCAGAGATAACAACTCTGTTTGTTCTAGCTCTCAGCTTCCACCATAGCTCCCTGAATTTCTGTCTCAAATCCCCATCTCTCTTCCTACCTATGTCGTTGGTACCTATGTGGACCATGACTTGGGGCTGCTCCCTCTCCCCCTTAAGGATCCCAAAAACATGATCAGAGACATCACGAACCCTGGCACCTGGGAGGCAACACACCAACCGTGAGTCTCTTTCGTTCCCTCAGAACCTTCTGTCTGTTCCTCTAACTATGGAGTCCCCAATGACAAGTGCTCTGTTCCTCTTCTCCCTTCCCTTCTGAGCAACAGGGACAGACTCTGTGCCAGAGACCTGCGCCCAATTGCTTACCCCTGGTAAGTCGTCCCCCGTAACAGTATCCAAAACGGTATACTTGTTATAGAGGGGAACGACCACAGGGGATCCCTGCACTGCCTGCCGGTTCCCTCTCCCTCCCCTGACGGTAACCCATCTACTTTCTTCTTTTACCTGAGGTGTGACTACCTCCCTATAACTCCTCTCAATAACCTCCTCCGCCTCCCGAATGATCCGAAGTTCATCCAGCTCCAGCTCCCTAATGCGGCTCTCGAGGAGCTGGAGTTGGGTGCACTTCCCGCAGATGTAGTCAGAAGGGACACTAGAGGTGACCCTTTCCTCCCACATTCTGCAGGAGGAACATTCAACTGCCCTAGCCTCCATTCCCAGTGAACTAACTTCCCAACTACTGAAAAATAAAAATATAAAACTTGTTAGTTTAGCAATCCAACGGACAGAGCTTTTTTTTTTGGTTAGAGGAGGAGGATGGGTGGGAGACACTACGTAAGTAGTGTTTCGGGTAAAGCTGTCACTCGAGAACAGCCCCTTCACAAACCACCTTCAACTTACGCTGACCACACTGTACGTATGCAAATCTCCCCGGAACAGCCAATCAGAAGCTCTGCTCTGCTGCCCTCTGCTGGATGCTCACCTTCCGTCGAACTCCTCGGGTCACTGATGCAGGTGCACCTTCAACTTACGCTGACCGCACTGCACGTATGCAAATCTCCCCGGAACAGCCAATCAGAAGCTCTGCTCTGCTGCCCTCTGCTGGATGCTCGCCTTCCGTCGAACTCCTCGGGTCACTGATTTTTAACATTTGTTTTTTTTTTTTTAATTTTAGATTACCCAATTATTTTTTCCAATTAAGGGGCAATTTAGCGTGGCCAATCCACCTACTCTGCACATTTTTGTGTTGTGGGGGCAAAACCCACGCAGACACGGGGAGAATGTGCAAACTCCACACGGACAGTGACCCAGAGCCGGGATCGAACCTGGGACCTCAGCGCCATGAGGCGGTTGTGCTAACCACTAGGCCACCATGCTGCCCACCTCGGGTCACTGATGCAGGTGCACCATCAACTTACGCTGACCGCACTGCACGTATGCAAATCTCCCCGGAACAGCCAATCAGAAGCTCTGCTCTGCTGCCCTCTGCTGGAATGCCTTGATCCACTGGATCTCTCCCTGCTGAACCTTCTTTCAGGATTCCAGCCCCTGCCAAGGAATTGATAATCGAGAGTAGATTGTGCGGTAACTGGCCGGGTTGGATTTGTCCTGCTTTTTGTGTACAATACTTAGCTGGGCCATTCCACATTGCTGGGTAGATGCCAGTGTTGTAGCTGTATTGGACTAGCTTGGAAGTGAATTATGCCACATGTACTCTTAATATAAAACTTTGTATCGTTCTGGTGACTCTGCACTTACCCCTTCCAGAGCAATATATCTTTTTGAAGCTTGGTGTCCAAAAATGTGTGTGGTACTCCGATACAGTCTGACCTCCGCTTTGTGCAATTCTAGATCTACATTTAATTAAAGACTCTAAAAGTCAAGTTGGTAATGAGTCTGCATAAGACCTTAGTATCACTTGTAGCTGTGTGCTATATTGGGTTCCACGCCAAAGGAAGGAGGTCACAGAACAGAAATCTCCGAAGAAGAGTTCTATTGGACTCCACTCAAGTTTCTCTCTCCGCAGATTAGTTTTTCCAGCACTTTTTTCTCAGCAATATTTTAGTGCACAATCACTTGGATATCAAAGACAGGACAAAGCAGCCTGCTGGATCGCATCCCCCACCTCCATCTGTCAGCTTAAATATTCACTCCCTCCATTGCCTGTGCACAGTGGCAGCAGTAAGCAAGGTGTACTCAAGGAATTTGCCAAAGCTTTTTCAACAAATCTGCAAACTCTTCTCTCCTAGAAGTAGAAGGGCAGGAGATGCATAGAAACACCACCATGTGCAAGTTCTCTTTCAAGCTGAACATCATCCTGACTGAGTTATATTGCAATGACTTCACTGTAGCGAACCAAAACCTGGAACTCTCATCCAAACTACGCTGTAGGTGGACCAGATGAACTGCAGCGGTTCAAACGTGTCTCACTACCACCTTCTTGGGGATGTAGAGCAAATGCTGGCCATGTCAGCGATGATCACAGCCCAGGAATAAATTTTTAAAATGCAAAGTAAGACTTGAAAGATAGGGGATTTTTATCTTGGGTGTCTAAAAAAATAAATGAGCATTATTTTATGACATCTGCACATAAACGTAATCAGTTTTTTCCAATTGCAATAAGGATTTTGTGCATTATGTTCATGGGCAGAAATAATAAGCAGAAAGCACTGAATTAATTCACAACAATTTTTATTGGTGCAAAAATCAGCTCAATGCAGAAACAATAAACATTTAATATAGAATTTTAACAATTGCAAGTCCATTGACATCCAAAAGAGAAAATATGGGCTCATGTTTTGGAAGAGATGCTCTGTTTGTGAAATATTCTTATCTTTTTGGATTCCAACTGACCTGATTCATAATTCCAGAGTTTTCATATCTATTTTTTTTATATAACTGTTTATAATCTATTTTTTTGCTGTTGTGTCTTAGGTCCTGCTGTGGATTGGTGGGCCCTTGGTGTGTGCTTGTTTGAGTTTCTGACGGGCATTCCCCCTTTCAATGATGAAACACCACAACAGGTCTTTCAGAATATCTTGAACAGAGGTATAAACTTTTGATGCATTCTTTTTTTGTATTCCTATGCAATTTATATTCCCGCTAATCAAGTAGGTAATCCAAAATATTTTCCTTCACATTCAATCTCTTTGATATTTTCAACAGACCTTCTAAAAATTGTTTATTAAAAAAAATCAATTCTAAATGTAATATAATACATTTAACCCAAGCTACAATATCATTGAACAAAACAAGCTAGCAAAAGCACATATTAACAACCTCACAGATCTAAACTAAACCACTTAACAACTGACCGTGACTAGCTCTTTAAAAAAGAAACCAGGAGGAGCTGGGACCCATACTGCAGGAGTATGTATGGAGTGAGTCCCTCCGCAGGGTGAATGCCACGTCATCCTGTGTGCGGATGAGCCTGATCTAGCTCAAGGTAGTGTTTAGGATACACCTCACGAAGGCCAGAATGAGTTGCTTCTTTGCGGGGGTTGAGGACAGGTGCGAGTGCTGTTTTGAGATGGCCTGCGAAACACACGCAGATGTTCTGGTTCTGTCACAAGCTTGTGGGTTCTGGGTGTCTCTTTTTCAGCACCGTATAGGCAATCCTGAATGTTGAGCTGGAGCCCTGTCTTTTAGTAGCTTTCTTTGGGGTTTGGATTTGCGGACGGGTATGAGGGCATATGTCTTGGCTTTGCCTTGCTGGTTGCTTGGAGGTGAATCTGCATTAGTTGGAGACTGGTGATGGCACCCAGTGCCCCGGCGTGGTTAGATGGCTTAATGGAGTTTTTGCACCTAGGGGAAGATCAAATATACTGTAAGGGGGTCAATTGAGGAGTTCTACTGCAGATGGCAACCGGTCATTGTATTTTAAGATATTGGTCACTTTTAGCTTGGGGGGGGGGGGGGGGGGGGGGGGGATGGTGCTGGTTTACTCTGGGCGGGATTTAACTACATGGGAACAAAGTCTCATGAGTGCGTTTTAGCCACATGTTTCCTGGCGCTTACAGCGCTGAGAAACATGACGTTCTAAAACTGCACCTGGGTTAGATGGGGGCATCAGCGGAATAGACCCATTTTGTGCATGGAAGAGCTCCTCCCGCTGGAACTCTTCAGTGTAGCAAAAGATTGAGATTAAGGGCAACCCGCTCTCTGGAGCTCTCAAAACGACCCTCGATGATTGACTACTGTGGAAAGGTGCTTGCGGATAATGCTATGATCCGCTGTGTCAGTGGCCGCAGATAGGATGAATGTCATTTGTGAATTTTTTTTTTAAAGAGCAGATTTGTTACCCTAACAGAGGCCACTGAAGGACTTGTGAAGTGTAGTCACTGTTGTAATGCAGGAAACATGGCACACAGCAAGTTCCCTCTAACATCAACGTAATTATGATCAAATCATCTGTTTGATATTGGTTCATGGATAAATATTGGTCAGGACATTCGGGATAACTTGTGTTGTGACACATCATTTTTTTTTATTATTATAAATTTAGAGTACCCAGTTCATTTTTTCCAATTAAGGGGCAATTTAGAGGGCCAGTTAACCTACCCTGCACATCTTTGGGTTGTGGGGGCATAACCCATGCAAACACAGGGAGAATGTGCAAACTCCACACGGACAGTGACTCGGAGCCGGGATCGAACCTGGGACCTCGGCGCCGTGAGGCAACAGGGCTAACCCACTGTGCCACCGTGCTGCCCGTGACACATACCTAAGAGGACAGATGAAACCTGCTTTAATTTCTTCTCCAAGAGACTATCTCCAACAGTGCAGCAAGCAATTCCTCAGTACTGCACAAAGTCATCCTTGATTTTGTACTGAAGCTTCTTAATGGGTCTTGAACCCACAATTTTCTGATTCCAAGGCAAGAGTGATGTTGCTGAGTCGAAGTGCTACAGCATTGTTGAATTCAAGATGGAATATATGACTGGGTTCTCAGTCTTGATCATTATCCAAAGATTGCTGCTGGAAAATGTTTTTTTTTTTGTTGCCATGCTTTCCTATTTATGCACTTGAAACATGGTACTAAGGAGTGCTTAAGGGTGACCATATTTCAACAAGTATTCCAACTATACCCTTCAGGGGAAGAATGAGGAAAAAAATTAATAGGTTTTTAAAATTTATTTTTCTGGGATGTGCACTTTGTTGGCATGACCAGCATTTGTTGCCCATCCCTAATTGCCTTTGGAAAGGTGACAGTGAGCTTCCTTCTTGAACTTTTGCAGTCCATGTGGTGTAGGTACACCCACTGTGCTGTTTGGGAGTTCCAGGATTTTGACCTAGCGACCGTGAAGAAACAGTTGTATGTTTCCAAGTCGGGATGGTGAGTGACTTGGAGGGGAACTTCCAGTGGTGGAGTTCCCATGTATCTGCTGCCCTTGTCCTTCTAGATGGTAGTGGTCATGTGTTTGGGAGGTGCTGTCTAAGGAGCCTTGGTGAGTTCCTACAGTGCATCTTGTAGATGGTAGACGCTGCTGTTGTGTGTCGGTGGAAGAGGGAGCGAATGTTTGTGGAAGGGGTACCAATTGAACAAACTGCTTTGTCCTGGATGATGTTGAGCTTCTTGAGTGATGTTGGAGCTGCACTTGCCCAGGCAAGTGGGGAGTATTCCATCACTCACCTGACTTGTGCCTGGTCGGTGGTGAACAGGTTATGGGAAGTCGGGAGATGAGTTACTCGCTGCAGGGTTCCTAGCCTCTGACCTCTCATATCCAAAGTATTTATTTGGCTAGCCCAGTTCAGTTTCTGGTCAGTGGGATGCTGATAGTGGGGAATTCAGTGATGGCAATACCATTGAATGTCATGGGGTGATGGTTTGATTCTCTCTTCATGGAGAAGGCGTCGCGCTCTCCCGTGCCTGTGTGGGATTTCTCCGGGTGCTCTGATTTCTTCCAGCAGACCAAAGATGTGCAGGTCAGGTGAATTGACCATGCTAAATTGCCCCTTAGTGTCCAGGTAGGTGCAAGTTAGGTTATGGGGATAGGGCGGGGTGCATGGGGGAGTGGACCTGGGTAGAATGCTCTTTCGGAGGATGGATGCAGTCTCGATGGACCAAATGGCTTCCTTCTGCATTGTAGAGATTTTATGATTCTATGCTCATTACCTGGCACTTGTGTGGCGCGAATGTTACTTGACACTTGTCAGCCCAAACCTGGATATTGTCCATGTCTTGCTGCATTTGCACATGGACTGCTTCAATGTCTGAGTCGCCGCAAGTGGTGCTGAATAGCAAACATGCCCATATCTGACCTTCTGCTAGGAGAACGGTAATTGATGAAGCAGATGACGATGGTTGAGCCTAGGATGCAAAGGGATGTCGAGCTGCATTAGTAAATTCCGAATATACCTCCGGAAAGTCGAGAAGAATTTTGATTTTATAATGCATTATTATTATCTGCCATAAAAATTTCAAAAGTGCTTTGCTATTTGTAGGATCTTGTGTTGTGCAAAGTGTTTGCATACAAACATCTTTGCATTTTAGTGAACAAAACAGTAGGAAGGTCAGGGATTCCAGTGGCACTTGTTAAGATCCCAGACCAGACCCCATACATTTGGTCGGATACCAGGCAAGAACCCCAAACATATTTTTAAATTTGTAAAACTGTGAGGAAAGAATACTTTGCTCCAGGGGGATTCCACTAACAAATCGGGATATGCTATATTAAAACAAACTGTTATTAACACAGGATTAGACTACATTAACATCACAGAAAATAACTTTTCAATTAACAGTTAAACAATTATTTTTCTAAATTTAGAGTATCCAATTAAAGGGCAATTTAGCATGGCCAATGCACCTACCCTGCACATCTTTGGGTTGTGGGGGAGAAATCCACACAAAAACGGGGAGAATGTGCAAACTCCACACGGACAGTGACCCAGAGTGGGATCGAACCTGCGACCTCGGCGTTGTGAGGCAGCAGTGCTAACCACCATGCTGCCTCACAGTTAAACAATTCTTAACAATAAAAGGAAACACTAACTTCTGTCTGACACCTCTATCTGCAATTAAGCAAAGCCCATCACAGGTCAATAACCACTTAAAAATAAAGTTGGTAAACACAGAGATACCTGCTGTACACTTGAATAGAGATTTCTTGCAAAGACTGCTTGAAGAGAGAGATCCTGCCAGGATAGCCTGTAGATTCTTGTGTGTGTCAGACTATTGCTTAATTTGACAGCCTTTTGCAAAAGCTGCTGCTCAGCTCAAAGTTCCCAGTAAAACTAAAGCTGAAATCGCCTGCTGCAAACCTAGCTCCTCCTATTAATTGCATCATCTGTATCCCATTTGGATCCCCTGACCTACTTACCTAATTTGAGACATTGGGTGCAATTTAACAGCCATGTTGCACCCAGCATGGATCTAGATGACTAGTGAGAAAGGCCAGGCACAAATCAGTTTGCCTTCTAACCAGCCCACTCCCGATGGTAAGTTCTGGATCTCGCCCACATATGGCGAGCATATTAGTAACCCCAATTTGCACGAATTTCAATCTTATTAGTGTAATGGCCTCCTGTGAATTAATCGGCCCCCAGCAGGAAATCCCATCGGCATTGTTTAATACTGTGGTGGGGTGGGGGTGGTTGGATTTGTTCGGAGGGCTGAACTTTTTCCAGGTAGGGAGGTCACCCCTGGGGTCAGCCATCTTTAAATATTGTGGATACCCATAACAGAGGCAACTACAGCTGCTGCCTGTCTGGCCCACCAAACACTTCCAGGTCAGAGCCCTGTTCTTGGTTATATGCCAACGGTCACTTTAACTCCCTTTGTCTGTGAACAGCCTCAATATTCATAGCTGACGGCTATTGTTAATAAGAAATTGGCCTTGTTAGATGTGAGAGAAATTCACAGCTAAGTGGCTTCTCGTGGGTGCATGTGCCATGATTATTGCATCGCATATCAATTGAACTTTGAAGCCTGAACATTTTGCCTGAACGGAAGTGTCAGCACCATAGAGGTACCAGCCAAAAACCAAACACTCAGAGCTGTTCTTGAGCACTGGGGATATTCTCACAACCAAAGAGTGAATGTGTAAATGAGAGGAGGTCTCCCTAATGTATCCGATAGGGGTCGAGGGGCTACTGATGTGGCTGGGGCTGTGTTCCCCAGTGCAATCGGCTCACTGGCACGATGAAAGACGACGGGACACGCAAGGTTGGGGGAGGCAGAGAGCTGCCATAACCTGAAGACCTGGCTGCCCATCAAACCAATAGCATGTGCTGCAGGAGGGTGGGAGGGGTGTGTGACAGGGGGAGGTTGGATGACTCCGAATGGCCCTGCCCCATGAGATGGAGATCCTCCGAGTGAATGGACATATGGTCAGTGAGAAGGATCACTTTGACATGAACAACCCATCTGAGACAGGTCATCTGGGTGAAGGGGCTGTGGCTCTCGCCTCTGCAGCGCAGGCCAACCTCGCTGGCTTGCTGTCGGTGATGCTTTCTCTGCGGTCAACCCTACTATCGCAAGGGCCTGTTCCTCATGGGGGTGAGGAATCTGATCTCTGGTACTACGCCCTCGTCTTGTCCCCATCCCGCTTATTATGGGCTATCTTCTCCTGCAAGGACAAAGAGAGGGTTTTGTGAGCTGTGTGCTTGATGGATTGGGGGGGGGAGGGGGTACAGCAGTTGCAATGTGTGCGCACCCCAACTGGATATGAAGGGGTTATGCTGTTGAATGCCAGGGGATTCTGAGGAACAAGCACAAAGATCAGATGTGTGGAGGGTGCGAAGTGTCAGGCAGTGACTTGGGCGGAGGGGTGGAGTTTAGAATTTTGATGGGTGGCAGGCAGAAGTGCTGCCAGGAGAGAAGTGGTAACTTACTCTTGCAGCCCGTTGGAGGTCATGATCGTCTTCCTGCATTGGACTGTGGTCTTCTTTCTCCACCCAAGATGTCCCATCTTGCATCCACAGCATTGAGAAGCCTTGTGGTCTTGGCATCGCCAGAGTGAGGAGCAAATCTGCGTGCTGCCATGCATGTATGTTGACTGGAGTGAGTGGTGAGGGAGCTCCCTCTTGTTAGTGGAGACAAGCTGAGGCGTGAGTCTCGCGAATCAATAATGGTGAGAATCTCATGGGGGGCTCATTTCCACCGCTAAGTGCTGTGAAATAAGGGCCACGATCTCTCCAATGCGCCTGTCAAGAAACATCCCGTCAATCATACCCGTTGTGTTTAGACTTTATCTATTCCCCAGGCAATCTCCAGCAATCATAATAATAAAATTTATTTTACAACATCTTAATTGCATCTTCTGCAGCTACAGTGTCTGGAAACTTTTTAACCTAGATTCTTTAATAATATTATGCAACATATATAGATACCTGCACTCAGATTTAAAAATATTACTGCCACGGATATAAGGTACACTATATATTTAAATTTTGTACTTTTATCACATACTGTGCTGATAAACTGTAATCTGATACCCATCATATAGGTGTTAGATGTTAAGGTATATGCCTCAAGGCAGCTTTAGGTTGTTTTCATATACAAATAACCATTTGATGCTCCTGTGCAAAATTGGATTAACCTCGGAGCCAGCTGTATTCAGAAAACAGAAAATCTACACTTTGTTTAACCAACAATAAAGTGGTAATGTGGAACGATGGAAAGCAGGACTGCTTTTCCTGCATTCACGTTACAATCACAGGGCACTGTGAGTCGCCTCCTTTTTAATAATTAATAATCTTTATTGTCACAAGTAGGCTTACATTAACACGGCAATGAAGTTACTGTGAAAAGCCCCTAGTCACCACATTCCAGTGCCTATTCAGGTACGCAGAGAATTCAGAATGTCCAATTCGCCTAACAGCGCGTCTTTCGGGATTTGCGGGAGGAAACCGGAGGAACCTTGGGTAGACACGGGAAGAACGTGCAGACTCCTCGGACAGTGACCCAAGTCGGGAATTGACCCTGGCGCTGTGAATCAACAGTGCTACCATGCTACCCACATTCCTTTTCCTTTCCCCGTTGATCAAATGATCACTTTATTTTCCCTTTAGGGCTGTTGCAGATGACAGAGCTCCCTGAAATTTAAATATTCTTTGCTGGTGATAGTCAGCAGATACCCATAGCTTGCAAATCTCAATTAATGAGATCCGAGACCCTCTGGTGCTTCTCAGGCTTACTCGGTAGGGCGCAATGAAGTTCCTGCTCTTAATTCAAAAACATTACTAGAATAGGCAGATGGAGCTCTGTTTAACACTTTGTTTGAAGCACTACATTGAAGTGTCCGCCTCAGATTTGTACTTAAATTCTGGAGTAGGCTTTGAACTGAGGCAAAATACTGCAGAGACTGTAAATCTGAAATATAAACTGAAAATAGTTAGCAAGACATGCATTTGTGGAAGGACAGCATTAATGTTTCAGGCAGAAACCTTTTGTCATTACTGCAGCAGTTTGAGCAACTATTTGAGGCAAGAGGACATTTCAGTGTGGTTCTTGCCACCGGCTATTTCTGTTCTCAATTTAATGATTGTTTGCAGGAGTACATCTTTGTTTGTAATCTTCAGGTCATCCAGAACTCCACTGCTTGTATCTTAACTCTCATCAAGTTTCATTCACCTATCCCCCTATGCTCGCTGATCTACATTGACCCATTTTAAGAATGTCTCAGTTTTAAAACTCTCTTCTGTTTTCAAATCCATCCTTGTCCATACCTATACCTGTAATTTCTTCAACAACCCTCTTGAGATATCTGGTTTAGCACAATGGGCTAAACAGCTGTCTTGTAATGCAGAACAAGGCAGCAGCGCGGGTTTAATTCCCGAACAGGCCCCGGAATGTGGCGACTAGTTGCTTTTCACAGTAACTTCATTGAAGCCTACTTATGACCATAAGTTATTATAATTATTATTTTATTATTATTATCTGTGTTCCTCCAATTCTGGCCTCTTGTGCATCACTGATTTTTAGTTGATCCACCAATAGTGGCCATACGGCTGAGCTTTAGAATTCCCTCCCTAAATCTCATCACCTCTGTTCCCTCTTGTTAAACAATCTACAAGACCTATCTTTATCTACCCTTTTAGGTTCTTGTGTGGTTCAGTGCTAATTGTTTTGATATTGTTCCTCTGAAGTGTCTTGGTGTTTTACTACAGTAACGGCGCTATGTAAATACACACTGATGCTGATATTGATTTTCAGAAGTAACTTTTGTTTTCTTCCTTTGTAGATATACCTTGGCCAGAGGGTGAAGAAGAATTATCCAAAAATGCCCGTAGTGCAATTGAAATTCTACTGACAATTGAGTATTTCAAGAGAGCGGGATTGAAAGGTTTGACCTTTTTGAAACTGGGACATTTAAAGGAACCCATTTGGAGAAATTGCCACTTTTTCAGAATTTAAGAATATAGTATTTGAATGAGATGCTTTATACTACAGAAAGAATGTCCCAAATTTTGCTGTCAAAATAATGGTTTGGTTAATGGCATTTGCTTTTATGTAAGTGGTACAGGAACTTCAGATGAGGTGCCAATGCATGGTTAAATGACAGTACCTAAATGAAGCTATCTGAATTGGTAGCTTTGTGAACATGACATTTCACTGCTTTGAATGGATTGCAATACATAAAATTATCGTAATTTTCTGATAATTTAGAACAAAACTACTATTTAATGATACAAAAGCTGTTAATTACTGCCAATCAAACTTTCTGGCGCCAAAAGTTAACTTAAGCTTGGAACCTCAGTTCTTCATGTACTAATTTTTATTCCTGGTTTTAAATGGCAGATTACTTGCTGCAACAAAATCTGGCCCAGTGACTTTTAATTTGGAAGTTAGATGTGCAAATTCAAACAGTTAAACCCTTGAATATGTTAGATTCCTCATTTGTATGGGAATTTGTATAAAACATACCTTAAAACACATTTGAAAAAGCACTTTTGTGGCATATTTTCTGAATGGGAGAGCCAAGTCTTGTCTGGAATTACTAAGATGTCAGTAAAAGGTGATTGCGTATCAATTCCTTTTCAAAATGTGGGCATACGTATTTTCCTTTTATTTGTGTTCACGATTATCATGACCTTCAGGAGAGTAACTGCGATTTCCATAAGTACTCAATATTGATCTAATATTCAATTAATAAAGGCTGGAATAAATGATCGTTTCATGGTCACTTTACTGAAACTCATCGTTTGTTGTCAAAACCCATCTGGTTCACTAGTGTCCTTTAGGGAAGGAAATTTGCTGTCCATGTTGAATTTAGCCTGCATGTGACTCCAGACGCACAGCCATGTGGATGACTCTGAACTTTAAAAAAAAAAGTTTTATATTTGTTCATGAGATCTGAGTGTCGCTGGCTAAGCCAGCATTTATTTCTCATCACTAGATGCCCTTGAGAAGATGGTGGTTAGCTACCTTCTTGAACTGTTGCAGTCCATGTTTTTTGTGCTGTTTGGGAGGGAGTTCGAGGATTTGCTGCCAGCTGGAGTGAAGGAATGGCAATATATTTCCAAGTCAGGATGGTGAGGAGAACATTCAGGTGGTGATATTCCCATGGATTTTGCCCTTGCTGGGGGGCAGAGGTAATGGGTTTGGAAGGTGCTGTTGAAGGTGCCTTGGTGAGTTGCTGCAGTGCACCTTGTCGATGCTGCCACTATCCATCAGTAATGAAGGGAGTGAATGTTTATTGTGGTGGATGGAGTGCCAAGTCGTTTGCATTGTCCTGGATAGTGTTTAACTTATTGTCGGCGCTGCACACCTCCAGGCAAGTGGAGAGTATTTTAGCACTCCCAACTTGTGCCTGGTAGATAGTGGAAAGGCTTTGGGGAGTGAGGAGGTGATTGCTCCCTCTTGCACAAACATTCAAACCCTCCACCACCGACTAACAGTGGCAGCTGTGTGTACCATCTACAAGATGCACTGCAGTAACTCACCAAGGTTCCTTAGTCAGCACCTTCCAAACCCACAATCATTACCACTAAAAGGAACCCCACCACCCTCCAAGTTACTCACCATCCTGACTTGGAGATATATCACTGTTCTTTCACTGTCGCTGGGGCAAAATCCTGGAACTCCCTCCCTAACAGCATAGTGGGTACGTACACCTCGGGGACTGCAGTGCTTCAAGAAAGCAACTCACCACCACCTCTGATGGGCAACTAGGGATGGGCAATAAATGCTGGCCTAACCAGCGATAAACCCACAATTTTTTTTTAAAAGTCACTCTTTGCAGGAATCCCAACCTCTGACCTGCTCTTCCATTCACAGTATTTATACGGCTGGTCCAGTTCAGTTTCTGATCAGTGGTAACCCCCATCCTCCCAGGATGTTGATGGTGGGGGATTCAGTGATGATAATGCCATGAGAAGATGGCCAGATCCTCTCTTGTTGGAGATGCTCATTGCCTAGCAGTTGTGCAAATCAAATATTAGTTGCCACTTGTTAGCCCAGGCCTAGATATTGTCCAGGTCGTGTTGTATTTGGACATGAACTGCTTCAGTATTTGAAAAGCCCTGTATGGTGCTGAACATTGTGCAGTCATCAGCGAACAAAACCATGGAGGGCATCCTTAATGTGAAGATGGGATTTCATCTCCACAAGCACTGTGGTGGTGACTCCTACCAATACTATCATGGACTGATGCATCTGCAACAGGTAAATTGGTGAAGATTGAGTCAAATATGTTTTGCCCTCCTATCTGTAGCAGACCCAGTCTAGTAGCTTTGTTGTTTAGGGCTCGGTCAGTAGTGTTGCAACCCAGTTATTCCCGTACCAGCCTCCCCGGACAGGCGCCGGAATGTGGCGACTAGGGGCTTTTCACAGTAACTTCATTGAAGCCTACTCATGACAATAAGCGATTTTCATTTCATTTCATTTCTAGGTGATGTACATTGAAATTCCCCATCCAGAATACATTCTGTGCACTCGCCACCCTCCATGCTTCCTCCAAGTAGTGTTCAACATTTATCAGCTGAGGGGGGTAACCAGCTGGAGGTTTTCTTGCCCATGTTTAACCTGATGCTATGAGACTTCCTGAGGTCTGAAGATGTTGAGGACTCTCAGGGCAACTCCCTTCTAACTACATTCTACTCTGCCACCACCTGTGGTGAGTCTGTCCAACATTCCCAGGGACTTTGATGGTGATGTCTGGGACAGTGTACGGTGAGATTTCGTGAACAATGTTGGGCTGTTGCTTGCCAATTCAGAGTAAACCATGTTGCTGTTGGTCTGATGTCACAGGTAGGCCAGACCTGGTAAGATCGGCAGATTTCCGTCTCTAGTGTTAATTAGTGAACCAGATGGATTTTTTTGTGGTCACCATTAGATTAGCTGTTAAATCAAGATTCATTAAATAAATGTCCACAGAGTATTAGTTTGAGCATCTGGATTACTAGTTAAGGACATTAACACTATGGATGCGATTTAATAGAAGTCCCATAGCAGGCGTATTTAGCCACGTGTTTCCCAGCGCTCGCAGCACCGAAAAACACATGGCTGTAAAATGCCACCCATGTTGGATAAAGGGCCTCATGGAAGAATGTGCAGCCGAGGCCGCACATAACTCCGATTTGGGCGCTGAGGAGTTCCGCTCACCAGAACTCTGCAGTGAGAGAGATTGGGACACCATGTTTAAATGGCCTCCCAATCTGAGTCCCCCTGGCAATGCCAGGCTACCACTCCGGTGGCACTGCCAAGGTTGCCCAGTGGCACCAGCAGTGCCAGCGTACCACCCTGCCCATGCACCTGGGGGCCTCTGATCCCCTAGGAGAGCCCCACGAGTGCCGTTACGCCAGGTCCCTGTTTGTGGAGAGGCGAGTGAGATTGATCCCACTCCTCGGGTAACTCTGGTATCTGCACATTGAAGTGAGACAAGCTATCTCGCTTCATTTAATATGCAGATTTGCTAAAAAGTCGTCCCGTGGGATTACATTGCAACGCCTCGCGAGATTGTATTAAATTCTGTCTCGCAAGGTGTTGTGAGCAGGGTCAGTCACCCACGCTGTGCTGCGGTGAGCTGTTTTTCTGATGAAGTGTGGCCTTTCGATCACGCCCATTTCTGCCTTCCAGTCTGCCCTCTGAAATTGGCCTAACCAAGCCACTTAGTTCAATGGCCAACTATAGGTGGGCAACAAATGCTGCTCTTACAGCAAGTTCCACATCATGTGAAATAATAAATCCTCACAAATATCATATTCTGAATCCACCTGAATTCGCATTTGCAAAACCCTCATAGCAATTACCATTGTTTTCTGGGGACAGTCTGCTTATAGCTCTTGTTCCCATTGTGGAGCAGCCTGTCTGTGAATTTATGTTTCTTTTATAAAATGTCTATCAAGATTTATGTATATATTCAGTACAAAATAGATTACTCTGTGGGGACAGGGAGGTACTCCGCCTCAGCATTTCCTTCCTTCCATTATCCAACATATCTCTCTTCCCTGACTCTAATCACAAGGCAGCTTCACCCCAGAAGGAGCAACAACTTTTTTGGTTTTATCTTTCAGAGCTCAAGAAGCATCCTCTCTTCCTGGATATGGACTGGGACAATCTGCAGAATAGCCCTATGCCCTTTGTACCACAGCCAGATGATGAAACGGATACAACATACTTTGAAGCTAGAAATAATGCTCAAAATCTCATAATTTCAGGATTCAGTTTGTAGCACCTGCAATTTGCTGAACCTAAACACTAAGTGAGGGTAGGGAAAATGCATTCATTTGTATGTAGTAGTATCAGACTCGTGAATACATACCTACAGTATCTGGTGCCAGTAAAGGCTATCCTTTTTTGTTACTTTTTACCATATTCAAGTTTGCCGTCTCCCTAATGTTTCTGAATGGAGCCATGTTGATTCTTAGCAGAAAAGGAGATAATGCAAAAAAAAAATTGGGATCTCTGAGCTGTTTTCCTGTTCCACCTTGTCCAGGTTGGACCACCTTGTCCAGGTTGGAGGGCACTGGAAGGCCACCACCCTTGGCTGCACTTATTGAACGGCTCCAGTGAATGAAGTGATACCTCCCTGAAAATTCAATTAGTTGGTAGAACATTTACAGTGCCTTGTGATAGGTGAATTTAATAAGCTGAAACACTTCCTAAATTTTCAATTGAAGTCATAGTATCTAGACCATTGCACATTCTTCAAACACCTGACAGCTAATATTTGACTCCATTTTGGGAACATTCAACTTCTGGGCCAGAATTCTCCAGCCATTCGCTGACGACTGGATTCCAAGGTCCCACCAGCAATGCAATCCTGCTTGCGGGTTTCCCGGCAGTGTGAGGTGGCTTCAGTGGGAATTCCTATTGACAGCGGTGGGAGCAGAGAATCCTGCCACCAGTGAAGAGTGCACTACCAAGGAACACATAGCTTGGAGGCCAGAGAATCCAGTCTCTGAAAAGGTGCATTTTGGAAAAGTCACCTGTGTAGCAGACTGCCTGAAGTATTTTAACTCTTTGAAACTACGTTTTAAGTATTTGATATGACTGTCTTTGCTGCACTTTACAAACATGACTTGGGAATCTTACATTATCCTTCCACAGTTGCGAATTTATTTCTTCACTTAGTTGCAATGATCATGGGATTCATTTTTACCATGTAAATATTGTACCAGACTACGATGCTTTAATCCTTTGCATCTTTTAGTTCCTTGTCCTCCTTGGGAGTTTCCTTGACTGTATTCAGTGAAATTTCCAGTTTTCACTGATTTGGACAATAGATTTTGTGACAAACTAGGCTGAACCAAAAGTCCTGCAGACTATTCCTAAAACGGATATTCCCCTCTCTCAATTAAGTGCACTTTATATTTACAGTTACTAGCCCAGGTGGACAGCAAGGTACTGCAGTGGTTTTAATCACTGGTCATGTAGCTGGTTATAATTTTGCTTGTATAACACTAAGTCCTAATGCTTTGCCGGTCCTATCTTTTGGTATATTTTAGATTTTTTTCATTTTGGTATCTCTGCCAGAATGGAAATTTGAGTCACTATTACTGGTTGTGGTCTCTTACTAGCAACCATTATGAAGGTAGAGAAAGAATGCAGTTAACTGTCTCATGCTTCAGCTGGCTTGAGGTCTCTGAATTTAAGAGGAAGGCTATACATTTCTGTTCTCCAGTTACTGCATTGTTTAGCATGACAACCTGTCTGAACTCCTTTGATATGAATCAAAAGTGATTTATAAATGTGTATCCTTGAATGTTTTTCTTGTCCTATTTTAGTAATTAAGAATTTGCAGATCAGCCACTGCCTTCACAAGTGATGCGCTTTTTTGCTAATAGCTTCCAGACCTGCGCATCAACAAAGATCGACTCTTACACTTTGTTTTGTGACAGACCTACCTGTATAATTTTCTGTGCAAAGTAAAATGGTGACTTTAATAAAAAATCTTTCCTTTTATGGATCGTTTGGTGTTTTAGATTTCTACAAACTATATAAGCGTATGCTCCTTATCGTTGTGCTTTGAATTTGATAAGCTTTCCATTCATAGATTTTGTGGCTACAGAGTGTAGAATTCTCTGCTGTACAGCATGTAATGAATTAATTGCGTTTTTAGAGCATTATCAATCAGACATAATGAAATGTAACATACAGCTGAAGGAAGGAAATTAGATCATTGTCCTTGAAGAATATCAGAGGAAAATATTAAATATTTTTGATTGTCAGTAACTTTCCTGATTCTTGATATGTACATTAGATATGTTCTATATAAGCTACAAGATGTGCTACCGTAGGATTATGCTATTTGCAGATTGCATTTAACGGTATCAATTCATGCATTACTGTGATTTCGAAATAGCAGTGTTTACAGGAACATGATAGATAATGAAATAAATGGAACCTCTGGAGAGACAGGAAAAACTGGAATTGTTTTCCTGAGACTGAGAAGGTTAATGAGAGATTTAATAGAGATGCTCAAAATTATAGAGAGACAGCACAGCTATGATGAGCTGTATAGTCTCTTCTTCATGAAGTTATGATTCTTCCCCCGCCCCCCCCAGTTGAAATAAGTATTTATTCATAAATGCCAAATTCATGTAATTCCAAAGCTTTCCTTGCCATTTATCATTCCAAGAAGGAAGAATTTCAGCCACATAACTACCAGTCTTAAGTGTAGCTGAGTTGTACCATTACGTTAGCATGATTCTCTTGTAATAAATTTATGATTTCATGATTTTACAATCTTACAAGTTCATAGTATATAGGAGTAGAATTAGGCCATTCAGCCTATTCACCTCCATTCGATCACGGCTGATCTCCTCCCTCGTATGACAATTTTCTCATCCCATGATATGCATGCAGTTCCAAGGCACTAGACACCTTCCAGTATTTCATTAAGTAGACATTGTCTGAAATTGAGTGGCAGTAGGGGCATTATGGCAAGTCTGCATATATGTATTTCCAGCAGACCTCGCTGGATAGTAATCGGGACTGGGAGGGAAGCTTGGCTGATTCTTCTTCATTCCTTCTCTTCACTACCTAAAATTAACCAACACAGCAGAGACCAGAAAGAAAACCAGAGACTTTCCTGTGCGAATCTATTGCTTGCTGGATCTGTTGTCTGTTATTTTGTCTTTTTAATAAAGCTTGTTTTTAATAGCTTAAGAGAAGATAACATTTTATAGTATAACTGAAATTTGAGTAAAGTTTTACAATGCAATATACTACATTAGAGATAGATAGAACAGTACAGCACAGAACAGGCCCTTCAGCCCTCGATGTTGTGCCGAGCCATGATCCCCCTACTCAAACCCACGTATCCACCCTTTACCCCCAACTTAACCTTACTTTTTTGGTCACTACGGGCAATTTATCATGGCCAATCCACCTAACCCGCACATCTTTGGACTGTGGGAGGAAACCGGAGCACCTGGAGGAAACCCACGCACACACGGGGAGGACGTGCAGACTCCGCACAGACAGTGACCCAGCCGGGAATCGAACCTGGGACCCTGGAGCTGTGAAGCATTTATGCTAACCACCATGCTACCGTGCTGCCCCATTATGTGCCTGTTCTTTGGTGTTGTACTTTACAGCTGGCCCTTTTTTTTCAATAAAAGCATTGAGAATGGTAACTATTCTTTATTCTTTGATAGGTGTTGCTAGCATGGCCAGAATTTGGCGGTCATCCTTATTGAGCAGCTAGGCCATTCAGAAGGCAGCTAACAGTCAACCACATTGGTGTGGGCCTGGAGTCACATGTAGGCCACACCAGTAAGGATAGCAAATTGTGAACCAGATGGGTTTTTATAAAAAATGATAGTTTCATGATCTACCAGTACTGAGGCTAGCTTTGAATGCTGCGTGTATTAATTTAATTTAAACTGCTGAAAAAAAAAGTGCTGTCAAAGCTTCGCTTGCACTCATCAGGACCAACATAAAAATACCATATTTCAAACGGAACAATAAAAATTTGGCCCTCGATGTTGGGCCGAGCATTGTCCGAAACCAAGATCAAGCTATCCCAGTCCCTGTCATTCTGGTGTGCTCCATGTGCCTATCCAATAACCACTTGAATGTTCCTAAAGTGTCTGACGACTATCACAACAGGCAGTCTATTCCACACCCTAACCACTCTGAGTAAAGAACCTACCTCAGACATCCCTCCACAATCTCCCACCCTGAACCTTATAGTTATGCCCCCTTGTAACAGCTACATCCACCCGAGGAAATAGTCTCTGAACATCCACTCTATCCCTCATCATCTTGTAAACCTCTATTAAGTCACCTCTCATCCTCCTGCGCTCCAAAGAGAAACACCCTAGCTCCCTCAACCTTTCCTCACAAGACCTATCCTCCAATGCTTCCACATCCTTCCTAGTGTGAGGTGACCAGAACTGCACACAATACTCCAAATGTGGTCTCACCCGAGACATTTTTTCTTCACCATGCAAGCTTGATGCCAAAATAGGGCACATTAAGGCTATCCTGTGGGATAATAGTAACTCTGATCAAATCATTGCTTTCTGAATATTACATTCATGAATAGACCTAAGACTGCCACTTTCAGTCCTGAAACGTGTCCAGTATCTCAAATTTGAGCAGCCAAGCCTGATGTTTAATATTTCTAATGTGCAGCAGCAACAGAAGTGTATTCTCCACTAAGCAGCCTGTGCTTGTAAAATTCAGGAAATTAGAATTATTCCACAATTGGATCACACTTTCTTGTGTATGTAGGCCATATGTCCAATGCAACAGGCGAAGCACTGACTTATCAACCAGCCCTTGCTTGTAAAACGCAGAATATGGTGTCCAACTGATTCCACGACTGGATAACACTTTACTGAACAATCCTGATTGTGCTAAAAATGGCACTAACAACCAATTTAATATGATCAGTCAGGATTGCAAAGTGGTTTATTTATACTTTCTCGAACCTGCGATGGCAGAGCCCTGTACTCTGAAAGCAGAAATGAAAATCGCTTATTGTCACAAGTAGGCTTCAAATGAAGTTACTGTGAAAAGCCCCTAGTCGCCACATTCCGGTGCCTGTTTGGGGAGGCTGGTACGGGAATTGAACCGTGCTGCTGACCTGCCTTGGTCTGCTTAAAGCCATGTTCAGGCATTATACTTTCAAGTAAATGCTTGGGAGACAACCGTTTCCTGGTGTGTTCTCCATGGCAATGCCTCAACCAATCAGCACCCCAATCTATTCAAGACAATCTATTCTTCATTTCCATGTGTCACTCTCTGCCCACATTCTACTTGCCCATCCTACTTTGTTAAATCATCCACCACCAGATTTTGGTGGACTATATTAAGCATCATTGAGTTATTCCAGCAAAGGATTTCACATTATTCAAAAATCATTCAGGATGATTCTAGTTACATATCACCACAAAACCTGTTAAACTTGCCTCCCGTACCCCTACCTTCAATATGTAAGGAGGTCTTGTGTTTTTTTTTGTCTCAACGATTGAAACCATTCAGTTGCATATAATCACTTGCCTCCCTTTATTCAACCCAAATCCATCAGGACAAAACATCTCCAAATGTTCCCTGCTGCCCTAGATGTCGACTCTCATCATTCTCTAAATTATGTCCCATTTCCTGCAATGTTCTCACATTGTCTATGAGATCAACTTCCTGATCCTCTTCCAAGCAAATTGTTGACAAATCAACTTCTCACCCTGGAACCCATATTAGCAGACTTTTGAAATTGTGCACTTCATGTATCATTTCCCCCCACTTTCCCGCAAATCCCTCTATTCACCCACCACAACCTTTAAATCTGTGGTTATAACACATCTTCCAAAATAACTTTACACTGGATCCTGCCTGTCCTTGCAAACTACTGTCTCAATTACAACATCCCTTTCCTATCAAGGCCATCAAAGTGTGAACACATCTAAATCTGTGCCCACCTTTCCCACAATTCCACATGTAAATCCCTCCAATCGCCCATGGTATTGAAACAGCTGTCATCAAGGTTACAAATGACATTGACTAAGAGTATCCAAAACCTTCAATACTGTTGAAATTAATCTAAAAATAAAATTGGGATCAAATAAAATAAGAGGGATTGAGAAGGGCAACTGTCTAAAGGGGTGTTTAATATGCAAATCGGGGTCCCGCAAGGCTGCATACTTAGCCTCCTACTATGCTCCCTGTACGCACACGACTGGGTGGCAAAAGTTGGTTCCAACTCCATCTACAAGTTTGGAGTGGTGCGACAACAATCTATCCCTCAATGGCAACAAAACTAAAGAGCTGGTCATTGACTTCAGGAAGCAAAGTACTGTACACACCTCTGTCATCAACAGGGCCGAGGTGAAGATGGCGAGCAGCTTCAAATTCCTAGGGGTACACATCACCAAAAATCTGTCCTGGTCCACCCATGTCGGCGCTGCTACCAAGAAAGCACAACAGTGTACATACTTCCTCAGGAAAATAAGGAAATTCGGCGTGTCCACATTAACTCTTACCACCTTTTACAGATGCACCATAGAATGCATCCTGTCTGGCTGCATCACAGCCTGGTATGGCAACTGCTCGGCCCAAGACCACAAGAAACTTCAGAGTCGTGAACACAGCCCAGTCCATCACACGAACCTGCCTCTCATTCATTGACTCCATCTACACCTCCCGCTGCCTGGGCAAGTGGGCAGCATAATCAAAGACCCCTCCCACCCAGCTTACTCATTCTTCCAACTTCTTCCACCGGGCACGAGATACAAAAGCCTGAGAACATGCGCCAACACACTCAAAAGCAGCTTCTTCCCTGCTGTTACCAGACTCCTAAATGACTGACCTCATTAAAACTACACCCCTGCATGTTTCACCCGATGCTGGTGTTTACGTAGTTGCATTGTGTACCTTGTGTTGCCCTATTATGTATTTATTTTATTTTCATGTAGTTAATGATCGGTTGAGCTGCATGCAGAAAAATACTTTTCACTGTGCCTCAGTACACGTGACAACAAACAAAATCCAATCCAAATTAACATACCAGTGAGAAAAGTAAGTGTTTATAATAATAATTTTTATTGTCACAAGTAGGCTTACATTGCAATGAAGTTACTGTGAAAAGTCCCTCGTCGCGATATTGCAAGGGAGAATTTAGAATGTCCAAATTACCTAACAGCACATCGTTTGGGACTAGTGGGAGGAAACCGGAGCACCCAGAGGAAACCCATGCAAACACAGGGGGAATGTGCAGACTTCGCACAGACAGTGACCCATCTGCGAATCGAACCTGGAACCTTTGCGCTATGAAGTCACAGTGCTAACCACTGTGCTGCCGTGCTACCTATGTGAGTAGGGGAAACAATGGGGTGTAGAAGAGGTAACTTCAAAGTGGTGAAGTAAGGGAATTGGTACTTATATGCTTAAAAACTGGGTCCACAGGGTGGTTAACATTAAAGGGAAAGAATTGATCCTACCATCATATGCACTGATGAACAGCTACGTGTCAAATTCGGAAGGGAAAGAATTATATATCCATAGCACAATAACTGGTGAAAGGGACACCGTAGACATCCTCGCGCATTGCTACAGAAAACAGTCTCCCGTGAAAACAAGTTATTGCTAAAAGAGCAGCGGTTAAAATCCAAAATTTGACTGAGAAAATGTTGACATTCCTGGAACTGAAGATGGTTTTCCCAAATGTGGACAAATAACTGGTGAGATAATTATCTGCTGGAATTAGTTCATAGTTATATAACAAAAATAATCTTTATTAGTGTCACAAGTAGGCTTACATTAACACTGCAATAATGTTTGTGTGAAAATTCCCCCAGTCACCACATTCCGGTGCTTTTTCGGGTACACTGAGGGAGAATTCAGAATGTCCAATTCACCTAACGACTCGTCTTTCGGGACTTGTGGGAAGAAACCGGAGGAACCCACGCAGACATGGGGAGAAGGTGCAGACTCTGCAGACAGTCACCGAAGCCTGGAATCGAACCTGGGTCCCTGAAGCTGTGAAGCAACATGCTAGCCACTGTGCTACCGTGCCATTGCTTGGGAACAAAGGGGGTGACTTCATGTAATACTGTATGTGAAAAGCCATCAATGTAATTAAGTGTACTGTTGTAGTGTATTACAGTCCTTAAGTATTTTTCTTTTAAGTTAATAAATATTCTTTATTAATTGATCACAAAATAATTGACCTATTCCTCCCTGGTTCACATCTTTTTCTCAGTGTACCAAATTGAAAATATACACCACTTCTATTCTCTGAATACTTCAAAGCGGAAAGGTATTGAGAGACTACACAATTGGATTTCTTACAAACATGATAAACCTAAGTTGCAGAACTGAAGCCCATGCAAAAACACTCTTCTGATGTCACTACGGATAATGTGATGTACCACCAGCAAGGATATAGTCTCTGATACATAGCACCCCTCTACTCTTCGTACAACAGACGCTCTTATGCATTATTTCTTTACATATATACAACTTAATAAGATAGTCTCTCAGATGGAGGTCTAGTCCTTTTGGGTTGTACTCAACGTTTTGGAACCTGGCTACTCGAGACTTTGGAATTGTCCTCTTTTCTTTCAGTAGGCGTTACTTTTTGGGAAGTTACTCCAGTGTCCCTCACTATAGGTAATGGAATGTCCTCAGAAAGAGAATCTGAACTTGGCTGCTTTGTCTCGGTTCAGAAGTTTCACTGGTTACATTTCCCAATGAAAATACTGGAGAAGTTTCAATGATTTCACTTTGTGGAGCTCGTGCTTGGTCAGTATGATGTTGCCAAATTCTTTCATCATCTGTCTGTACAGTGTACGATATTGGACCTGATAACAGCAGGTACCCATTTCTCATTGGTAATGTAGCTTGCTAGCACTCACACTCCGTGAGAGAATACTCACTTTTTAGAGTTTTTCTCCTTCCTAGCAATCTGCTTGTTAGATATAGATATAGAGAAATACAGCACAGAACAGGCCCTTCGGCCCACGATGTTGCGCCGAACTTTTGTCCTAGGTTAATCATAGAATTTTGGACAATTTTTCATGGCCAATCCACCCAACCTGCACATCTTTGGACTGTGGGAGGAAACCGGAGTACCCGGAGGAAACCCACGCAGTCACGGGGAGGATGTGCAGACTCCACACAGACAGTGACCCAAGTCGAAATCGAACTTGGGACCCTGGAGCTGTGAAGCAATTGTGCTATCCACAATGCTACCGTGCTGCCCTTAAGAAGTTAACCTACACTCCCTTATTCTACCCTAATCCAAGTACCTATCCAATAGCCGCTTGAAGGTCCATAAATTTTCCGACTCAACTACTACCACAGGCAGTGCATTCCATGCCCCCACTACTCTCTGGGTAAAGAACCTACCTCTGACATCCCCTCTATATCTTCCACCATTTATCTTAAATTTATGTCCCCTTGTAATGGTGTGTTCCACCCGGGGAAAAAGTCTCTGACTGTCTACTCTATCTATTCCCCTGATCATCTTATAAACCTCTATCAAGTCGCCCCTCATCCTTCTCCGTTCTAATGAGAAAAGGCCTAGCACCCTCAACCTTTCCTCGTATGACCTACTCTCCATTCCAGGCAACATCCTGGTAAATCTCCTTTGCACCTTTTCCAAAGCTTCCACATCCTTCCTAAAATGAGGTGACCAGAACTGCACACAGTACTCCAAATGTGGCCTGACCAAGGTTTTGTACAGCTGCATCATCACCTCACGGCTCTTAAATTCAATCCCTCTGCTAATGAACGCTAGCACACCATAGGCCTTCTTCACAGCTCTATTTACTTGAGTGGCAACTTTCAAAGAACTATGAACATAGACCCCAAGATCTCTCTGCTCCTCCACATTGCCAAGAACCCTACCATTAACCCTGTATTCCGCATTCAGATTTGTCCTACCAAAATGGACAACCTCACACTTGTCAGGGTTAAACTCCATCTGCCACTTCTCAGCCCAGCTCTGCATTCTATCTATGTCTCTTTGAAGCCGACAACAGCCCTCCTCACTATCCACAACTCCACCAATCTTCGTATCATCTGCAAATTTACTGACCCACCCTTCAACTCCCTCATCCAAGTCGTTAATGAAAATCACAAACAGCAGAGGACCCAGAACTGATCCCTGCGGTACGCCACTGATAACTGGGCTCCAGGCTGAATATTTGCCATCCACCACAACTCTCTGTCTTCTATCGGTTAGCCAGTTTGTTATCCAACTGGCCAAATTTCCCACTATCCCATGCCTCCTTACTTTCTGCATAAGCCTACCATGGGGAACCTTATCAAATGCCTTACTAAAATCCATGTACACTACATCCACTGCTTTACCTTCATCCACATGCTTGGTCACCTCCTCAAAGAATTCAATAAGACTTGTAAGGCAAGACCTACCCCTCACAAATCCGTGCTGACTATCCCTAATCAAGCAATGCCTTTCCAGATGCTCAGAAATCCTATCCCTCAGTACCCTTTCCATTACTTTGCCTACCACCAAAGTAAGACTAACTGGCCTGTAATTCCCAGGGTTATCCCTATTCCCTTTTTTGAACAGGGGCACGACATTCGCCACTCTCCAATCCTCTGGTACCACCCCTGTTGACAGCGAGGACGAAAAGATCATTGCCAACGGCTCTGCAATTTCATTTCTTGCTTCCCATAGAATCCTTGGATATATCCCGTCAGGCCCGGGGGGCTTGTCTATCCTCAAGTTTTTCAAAACGCGCAACACATCTTCCTTCCTGACAAGTATCTCCTCAAGCTTATCAGTCTGCTTCACGCTGTCCTCTCCAACAATATGGCCCCTCTCATTTGTAAATACTGAAGAAAAATACTTGTTCAAGACCTCTCCTATCTCTTCAGACTCAATACACAATCTCCCGCTACTGTCCTTAATCGGACCTACCCTCGCTCTAGTCATTCTCATATTTCTCACATATGTGTAAAAGGCCTTGGGGTTTTCCTTGATCCAACAAAAAATTGTTGTTGTTTGACAATCTCTGAAGTATCAGATGGTATCAAAAGATCAAATTATTTATAAAATATAAAATCCCTACAGGGCAGAAGGCCATTCGGCCATCATGTCTATGCCGAGCCTCTGTGCATCCGACCAATGCCCACTCGCCCACCCTATCCCTGTCACCACATAACCGCACCTAACCTTTTGGACAGTACGGGCAATTTAGCATGATGACCAATCCAGCTAACAAACACATTTTTGGACTGTGGGAGGAAACTGGAGCACCCAGAGGAAACCCACGCAGAGATGGGGAGAACTTACAGACTCTGCACAGACATTGACCCAAACCCGGAATCGAACCTGGGTCCCTGGCGCTGTGAAGTGACATTGCTAACCACTGTGCTACCGTTCCGTCAGTTCCTTTTGAACAGCAGTATTGCTGATGAAACGGTGGGTGCAGTGGTTAACACTGCTGCCTACAATGCTGAGGACCCGGGTTCGATCCTGGTCCAGGGCCATTGTCTGTGTGGAGTTTGCACATTCTTCCCGTGGGTCTCACCCCCACAACCCAAAGATGTGCACGGTAGGTGGATTGGCCATTCTAAATTGCCCCTTAATCGAAAAAAAAATTGAGTACACTAAATTTATTTATTTTTAAATTTGTTAACTCTTCTTGCCAATGTACCTTGGTCCTTTGGTGCCTTGATGGAATGTTTAAGTGACTATGTCTCATTCAGCCAGTCTGTTTGTTGCAAGATGGTACAGAGCTAACTGCTGTATAACATTTCCTTTTAAATAGTCTTCGAACTCAGTAGTATAATAATCTTTCTTAGTCGGCGCAGGCTGGGAGGGCCGAAGGGCCTGTTCCTGTGCTGTAATTTTCTTTGTTCTATACTCTAGTGTCACAAGTAGGCTTACACTGCAATGAAGTTACTGTGAAAAACTCTAATCTCCACAGTCGGGCACTTGTTCGGGTGCACTGAGGGAGAATTCAGAATATCCAATTCACCTAACAAGCACGTCTTTCAGGACTTGTGGGAGAAAAACGGAGCACCTGGAGGAAGTGAACGGAGTACCATTGCCACTGACCTGTTCCAGTGCACCAAATAAAAGCAAATTACTGCAGATGCTTTTGGTCATGGGTGGGAGAGAGGTAAAATGAGAAAAAGGGGAGGATAAGATAGGGGGAAAATATATGTATATATTATAGACAAGAAAAAAAAAAGTAAATAAACAGTTAAAATGAAATGGAAAGAAAACAAAGTGGTTGAGGTAGGGTAGAGCAAGGTTGTTGAATTTGATGTCGACACCGGAAGGCTGGAACATTCCTTACCGGAAGATGAGATGCTGTTCCTCCAGTTTGCATTGAGCTTCACTGGAACATTGCAGCAGGCCAAGGACAGACATACATGGGAGCAGGATCTTGTGTTAAAATGACAAGCAACGGGAAGGTCAATGTACGAAATCTTGTGAATATTTCATCCACCTTTTCAATAGTTCTGTTGCTGTGGATTTCATAATGACTACTTCTGGTCATTTAGAGTGTGCAATCAAAATCACTAGGAACATGTGACCTTTCACTGGACCAGTGTAGTCTATGTGTTTTCTCTGCCATGGCTGTGGCGGCCATTCCCACGGATGTAATGGTTGCAATGGAGTGTTTTGCACACGATTGACATTGCCCCACTTTCTCTTAGATTTAAGCATCTAATCCTGACTACCAAAAATATCTGTGTGCTAGTTCCTTCATCCTCACCACAGCAGGATGTCCCTCCTGCAATTCATTATGACGGCCTTTGCACTATGTTTATATTTGTATGTACACTGTTTCTTCGGTTATTGTTATAAAATCACAAATACCTCAATAAAATGTTTTATATAAAAAGAACTTCATTATGCAAGCATGGAGGAATAATCAGTCTCCCACAAATAAACCCCTCTGGTCTGCCAGCTCAAGTCTTGTGATGTAGGGCTTGTGGTCTGGATTTTTACAATGTGCATCGGTCATCGTTCCTTTTTGGACCATGTCCATCACTGGATCGTTTTTTGTGTATCTGCGAACTTGAGGTGAAGTCATTATCCACACGTGAGAAATAAAGGAGTTGACAAACTGTTTTGCAGGTTCCTGCTGGACTTGTAACGGCAAATTTGACAAATCATCTGCATTTGCATGGTGCTCTGATTTAAGATATTGGATATCGTACGTGTGCCGATAACATCAAAGACCATCTCTCTAACCTACTAGCTGCTCAAGAAGGAATACCTTTATACAGCCAAAGATTGTCGTCAAGAGTTGATGATCCATCAAGAGAGTAAAATAATGTCCTTAAAGGTAGTGGTGAGACTTTCTTACCCTGAAAATGATGCCCAATGCCTCTTTTTCTAGCTAAGTGTAATTCATTTCTGTGCTAGCAAGAGTTTGTGAAGTAAATACTATCGGTTGTTCCTTTCCTGAAGACATTATGCACGAGGCAACTGCACTAACCCTAAAGGTGATGCATTGCAAGCACGTTGTAACTTCAGCTTTGGATTGTAGTGAACCAATAGCTCGGATTTCTGTCAGGCATCTTTTACCACAATGCACTTTTGCATTCTTTTGACCAGTACCTGTTTGGCACATAACAAACTGTGTAAAAGATTTCAATTGTGTTCCTAAATTCAGAACAAATTTTTTATAATAATTTTTTAAAAATGTATTTTTATTCAAGTTTTTAACATTTTAACATTCAAAACGCCTAACATTACAAAGTAAAACCAACATAAAACCCCAAACCCCCCCCCCCACATCCTAACCTACCACAACGTTTCCCCTCCTCCCCATCCCCCAGCAGTCGATGGTAACCGGCTTCTTGAAATGTAGTACAAACAACACCCTGCTCTTGTGGAAACCCTCACTAACCCCTCTCAAAACAAATTTGACCTTTTCCATATACAAGAACTACAACCGCACTGAGGCATAAGACGGAGAGACCACCACCCCAACAGGACTCACCTGTCAATGTGTAATTAATTTCAATGAGGCGAAGGCTAAAATCTGCTCCCACTCCCGTCTGTGAGCCCGACACCCCGAACATGGCCTCAGGGGACTAGAGTCTAAATCCACGTGCAAGATCATCGACATGGTGTTGAAAAATGTCTCCAACTTCAGGCAGGACCAGAACATGTGTACATGGTTGGCTGGGCCCCTCCCACATCACTCACAAATATCTGTTGATTATTCTTTTGTCTACTATGTACGTACTGTTCTTGAAAATACAGAAAACTGTGTCATTTGAAACATGGAAGTCTGGCAATATCTGGTCTGAGAGGATACAGGGAAAGATCCCGCAAAAGGTTAATAGCAGCTGCAAAAAGCAGGATTATAAAATGTAGATTCTTTCTCACAAGCAGGTTTAGCAAACACACAGGTTTCATGTACTGAAAGTAACTATCTCAGGAAGCATCTGGAAAAGCATGGATGAGAGTTTCAATTGAATTTTAAAAAAAATAATTTTTATTGGAATTTTTTACAGAAAATATAAAACATAACGACAAACAATGAAATGCAACAAAATAACCCATAATAACTGTAACACCCCCCAGACCGCATCGACGCATGTATCACATCCCCCCCCCCCCAACCCCAATGAACAACAAAAGAACTTAAAAATAAATTTAAATTAAATAAACATAGTCATCGTTCCCCCCCCTTTTCCCTCCCCCTTCTCCCCTCCCTCCCCCCCCCCGGTTGCTGCTGCTACTGTCCCCGTACCCTATCGTTGAGCCAGAAAGTCGAGGAAAGGTTGCCACCGCCTAAAGAACCCTTGTACCGACCCTCCCAGGGCGAATTTGACCGTCTCTAGCTTAATGAAACCCGCCATGTCATTGATCCGGGTCTCCACGCTTGGGGGCCTCGCATCCTTCCATTGTAGCAAGATCCTTCGCCGGGCTACTAGGGACGCAAAGGCCAGCACACCGGCCTCTTTCGCCTCCTGCACTCCCGGCTCCACCCCAACCCCAAAAATCGCGAGTCCCCATCCTGGCTTGACCCTGGATCCCACCACCCTCGACACCGTCCTCGCCACCCCCTTCCAGAACTCCTCCAGTGCCGGGCATGCCCAGAACATATGGGCATGGTTCGCTGGACTCCCCGAGCACCTGACACATCTGTCTTCACCCCCAAAGAACCTACTCATCCTTGTCCTAGTCATGTGGGCCCGGTGCAGCACCTTGAATTGGATGAGGCTAAGCCGCGCACACGAGGAGGAAGAATTAACCCTCTCCAGGGTATCAGCCCATGTCCCGTCTTCGATCTGTTCCCCCAGTTCCCCCTCCCACTTAGCTTTCAGCTCCTCTACTGACGCCTCCTCCGTCTCCTGCATAACCTTGTAGATATCAGATATCTTCCCCTCTCCGACCCAGACCCCCGAAAGCATCCTGTCGCTCACCCCCATCGCGGGAAGCGAAGGGAATCCCTCCACCTGCCGCCTAGCAAATGCCTTTACCTGCAGATACCTGAACATGTTCCCCGGGGGAGCCCAAATTTCTCCTCCAACTCCCCCAGGCTCGCAAACCTCCCATCAATAAACAAGTCCCTCAGCTGTCTGATGACCGCTCTGTGCCAACCCTGAAATCCCCCATCAATGTTCCCCCTTAACGGAGCCTCCATCGAGGCCCCCACTTCTCCCCTATGTCGCCTCCACTGCCCCCAAATCTTGAGGGTAGCCGCCACCACCGGACTCGTGGTATACCTCGTAGGAGGGAGCGGCCACGGCGCCGTTACTAGGGCCCCCAGGCTTGTATCTACACAGGACGCCCTCTCCATCCATTTCCATGCTGTCCCCTCCCCCTCCATCACCCACATGCGCACCATCGACACATTGGCCGCCCAATAATACCCTGAGAGATTGGGTAACGCCAGCCCCCGCCATCTCTACCCCGCTCCAAGAAGACCCTCTTCACCCTCGGGGTCCCATACGCCCAAACAAAGCTCATGATGCTGCTAGTCACCCTTCTAAAAAAGGCCCTAGGGATAAAGATGGGCAAACACTGAAAAAGGAACAAGAACCTCGGGAGAACCGTCATTTTGACGGACTGCACTCTACCCGCCAACGATAGCGGCACTATGTCCCACCTTTTAAATTCCTCCTCCATTTGCTCCACCAGCCTGGTAAAATTAAACTTATGGAGAGTCCCCCAACTCCTGGCCACCTGCACCCCCAGGTATCTGAAACTCTTCACTGCCCTCTTAAATGGGAGTCTCCCAATTCCCTCCTCCTGACCACTACAAATACCTCGCTCTTGCCTAAATTTAACTTAAGCCCGAGAAGCCCCAAAATTCTGCTAACAGCTCCATCACCCCCCGGCATTCCCCCTTCTTGATCCACCACATACAACAGCAGGTTGTCCGCATACAGCGATACACGATGTTCCTCCCCACCCCGCACCAGACCCCTCCATCTCCCTGACTCCCTCAACGCCATAGCCAAAGGTTCAATCGCCAGTGCAAAGAGCAAGGGGGACAGGGGCACCCCTGGCCTGGTCCCACGGTAGAGCCTAAAGTACTCCGATCTCCTTCCATTTGTAACTACACTCGCCATTGGAGCCGCGTAGAGCAGCCTCACCCATTTGATGAATCCCTCCCCGAATCCGAACCGCTCCAGCACCTCCCACAGGTACCCCCACTCAACTCTATCAAACGCTTTCTCCGCATCCAGCGCCACCACTATCTCCGCCTCCCCCTCCACTGCCGGCATCATAACATTTAGCAGTCTCCGCACATTCGTGTTGAGCTGCCGTCCCTTGACAAATCCAGTCTGATCCTCGTGTATCACCCCTGGCACACAGTCCTCTCTCCTGGTGGCCAGGATCTTCGCCAGCAACTTAGCGTCAACATTGAGGAGCGAGATAGGCCTGTATGATCCACACTGCAAGGGGTCCTTATCCCGCTTCAGGATCAGAGAGATCAGTGCCCGCAACATCGTCGGGGGCAAAGCCCCCCCCTCCCATGCCACATTGAAGGCTCGCACCAACAGGGGATCCACCAGATCCGCACACTTTTTATAAAATTCCACCGGGAACCCGTCCGGCCCCGGCGCCTTACCTGACAGCATTTGTCCAATCCCCCTGATTAGCTCCTCCAACTCTATCGGCGCCCCCAGCCCCTCTTGAACCCTTGGGAAACATAGCCTGTTCATGAAGCTCTCCATCCCCCCTCTCCCCATCGGAGGTTCTGACCGGTACAGTTCCTCGTAGAAGTCCCTAAAAACCCCATTTACTTCTGTCCCCTTCTGCACTACATTCCCACCCCTATCCGTCACTCCACCAATTTCCCTAGCCGCATCTCGCCTGCGGAGCCGATGCGCCAACATCCTGCTCGCCTTCTCCCCATACTCATATACCGCGCCCTGCGCCCTCCTCCACTGTGTCTCCGCCTTTCTGGTGGCCAACAAGTCAAATTTGGCCTGCAAACTACACCGTTCCCCCAGCAACCCCTCCTCCGGTGCCTCCGCGTATCTCCTGTCCACATCCAGGAGCTCCCCCACCAGTCTCTCCCTCTCCTTCCTCTCCCTCCTTTCCCTATGGGCCCGGATGGAGATCAGCTCCCCCTGGATCACTGCTTTCAGAGCCTCCCAGACCATCCCCACCCAGACCTCCCCGTGTCGTTAGTATCAAGATACCCCTCAATACTTCCCCGGACCCTCCTACACACCTCCTCATCAGCCAGCATCCCCACATCCAGGCGCCAGAGCGGGCGCTGGTCCCGCGCCTCCCCCATCTCCAGATCAACCCAGTGCGGAGCATGGTCTGAAATCGCTATGGCCGAGTACTCGACATCCTGCACCTTCGGGATCAATCCCCTGCTCAGAACGAAAAAATCTATTCGGGAATAGACCCTATGGACATGGGAGAAAAAGGAATACTCCCGCGCTCTCGGCCTCCCAAACCTCCAGGGATCCACCCCTCCCATCTGGTCCATAAACCCCCTCAGCACTTTGGCCGCCGCCGGTCTCCTACCCGTCCTTGAAGTGGACCGGTCCAGTGGGGGATCCAGCACTGTGTTAAAGTCTCCCCCCATGATCAGGCCCCCTGCCTCCAGGTCCGGAATGCGGCCCAACAAGCGCCTCATGAAGCCGGCATCATCTCAATTAGGGGCATATACATTAACCAGCACCACCTTCTCTCCCTGCAGCCTACCCTTCACCATAATATATCTGCCCTCCTTGTCCGACACCACCTCAGCCGCCTCGAACGCCACCCTCTTCCCCACCAGAATCGCCACCCCCCGGTTCTTCGCGTCCAATCGAGTGAAAAACCTGCCCCACCCACCCCTTCCTCAGACGAACCTGGTCCGCCACCTTCAAGTGGGTCTCCTGGAGCATAGCCATGTCCGCCTTCAGCCCCTTCAGATGAGAAAATACCCTAGTTCTCTTAACCGGCCCATTCAGCCCCCTCACGTTCCAGGTAATCAGCCGGATCAGAGGGCAACCCGCCCCTCTCCCCCGCCGGCTAGCCATAGCTTATCGACTGCTCGCCCCAGGCCAGCTCGCCCCGCCTGACCCGTTCCCCATGGCGATAACGCCTCTCCTCTACTCCCCGGCCCACACCAGCTCCTTCCGAGCCATTCCAGCAGCAACCCAGTATCCCCCACCCCCAGGCTAGGACCCCTCCTAGCTGCGTCGCACCCTCCATGGTACTTCCGTGAGTCAGCTGACTTCTGCTGACCCGGCAGCTCCCGCCAAAACCCATCCCCTCCCGGCATGGGGTCATCCCCCTCTTGCCACATCTCCTTGGCACCGCTTCAGCGCGGGAAAGAAAACCAGTAGAGGCCACGCCCCCACCTCCAGCTCCGCCCCCCCTGCCCCGCAGCGCGGGAAACCAGAGGAAAGCCCGCGCTTTCACACTGCCACACCCCACCCTTTGCCACACTGTCACACGCAGCTCCCCAAAATCCAGTTTCACCCCAACCCCCAGCCCCGTACAGAAGAGAACATATAAAGCACATACCCCCAACGTTCCCCACATACCCCACACCCAACAGACAAACCCACCAGAGCAAAACCCAGAGCAAAAAGAAAACCAGCATAAAAAAAACACGTGTCAAAATTGAAGAACAGCAACAGCGAAAACAGCAACGGCCATAGCGTGTCCCCAGACCCTAGTTCGAGTCCAGCTTCTCCGCCTGGAGTTTCAATTGAATTAAGTGACAAATGTTTAAAACAGGCAGGTCTTTCAAGTCATAACCAAGTTAAATTTTAGCACACAGTTAAAAGCAAAGGTTTCACACCTTCACTGAAATTAACTCTCTTAGTAAACAGCTGGAAAGGATGGATGATGCTCAGTCGAATTTGGTGTCAATTCCAAGTGTAAAATTCTACTAACATCAAGTCAATTAAAAGAAAATGGGAGACAACCTGTCCATGAGGAACATAATTTAAAGCCAAAATCAAAGGCAAAGTTATGAGCTGGGGACAATTGTAAAATTAAACTATTCACATGACAGGAATTAAACCAAAGCAACTTTGAACATCACAAAGGACAATGTGATCAGATCTGAGAGGCGAGGCCATGCCCAAAATGAATACTTAGTTATTAGAATGTTTACATCAAAGATACTTTTTAACAATCATAAAGTGAAATAAGTTAATGTACAATAAGGCTCTAAAAACTTAATAATTGGTAGAAAGAGAATATAAACCCAAGGAGCAGAAGCAGACCAGCAACAGCAACAGGAGGGGAGGAGAACTCAGAGAGAGAAGAGAAGCATATACAGCTCGGTCATGGAAAGACAAGACAAGCAGCCGAGTTTAAACAGCTATACATCTAAGGAAGACTAGAATTTAAACAGGAGTCAGAGTCAGCTGAGAGATAGCTAGCAGAGCCAGCTCTTATAGCTCAGTACATGGATCGACAAAACACAGCAACAGAGCTAACCAGCGAATACATCCCAAGAAAACCAGACTTTAAAGAAGATTGATTGTCAAGGTGGGCCTGAAGGTCTCTTCAACCAACCAGCAGGATCCAGAAGCAAGATCTTTATACCTTTCTGTAAAGAAAGTGTTTGCAGCTTTTAAAAGAAAAAATATAATAATAAAGTAACTTAACTTAACCTGAAAAAGTGTTTTTTTCCTAAAGTCTAAGTTACTTACTTAGCAATGCAGGACCCAGGACATCGATGCTACTAAGTGGTAAGTAGATAAAATCTTTGGTGAAGGTATGGGTTATACTGGGGGATAACTTGAAAATATAGTTTGACCTGAATAGCACCCACCGAAGCGTGCATCGGAGTCAGGGAGTGAGAATCTGTTCACCATTTAGAATGTCGGCCCTTTTTGGTATAGGGGAATTCTAAGAATAGTGGTGAGTTTTCAAAAACAGTAGTGTACGTTCCTCGACCACAGCAAAATACTTTCACTGTACTTCAGTACATGTGACAATAAATCAAATCAAATCCACCCCCTCAAGCTAGTTCATCCTCGCCTTTGTCAGTTGTGCTCTGTGTACTAGCTTTATCAACCCCAGCCTCGTGCATAATATTGAGGCATTCACCCTCCGCAGCACCTCACACCACAGCCCCTCCTCCAGCTTCTCCTCCCACTTGGCCTTAACCCCCTCCAGAGACACCCTATTCTCCAAATTCCTCCCATAGATCACCAAGACAACCCCCTTCCTCCAACTCCATCACCAACAACACCCCCTCCAGCAACGAGGAGGGCAGTGCAACCGGAAAATTGGAAAAACCGTTTTACAAAAATCCCGCACCTGCATATACATGGAATCGTCTCCCACAACTCCTCCAAACTTACAAACTGCTCTTCCAAGAACAAGTCCTTAATTTCCACCACCCCTCCCTCCTTCCACCCCCGAAACCTAGCATAAAACCATAAGATATAGGCGCAGAATTAGGCTATTTGTCTCATCAATCCTGCTCCGCCATTCAATCATGACTGATACAGCCAGCATCCATCCTCCCTGGCTGAAACCCATGGTTCCCTCGGATTGACATCAACTTCAACCCCCTCCCCCAACATATCGTGCTGCTGAAATTGCCTCCATATTGTCAGCATGGCCACTACCACCGTACCCCCAAGTACTTCCCTGGGAAAAATGGGAGCAACACTGTTGCCAGCGCCCGCAACCCCGACCCCATACAAGAGCCTGCCTCCATCCCCACTCACAAAGCCTCTGTCTCCCACACGTTCTCAGCGTTCATCGCCCAATAATGGTATAACAGGTTCGGAAGGGCCAAGGACCCCCCCCCCCCCCCCCCCCCCGACTGCCACCCTCTCTGAAGCACCGTGCTCCTAATCCTTGCCACCTTCCCTGCCCAGGTACACAACAAAACCAGCCTATCCACCCCCATAGAAAACGATTTAGGCAAAAAAGACCGGGAGGCACCAAAATAAAAATAAAAACTGCAGCTAAAATATTCATCTTAACCACCTGGACCTGGCCAGCCAATGATAGGGGAAGGCTATCCCACCTCAGTAAATCCACCTTGACCCTTACCACCAGAGTCATGAAGTTCAACTTACGGAGCCGAGCCAATCCTGAGCCATCAACTCTCCCAGATAGCTAAAGTGAATTGTTGCCACCCGAAATGGTAACCCCCAGCCCAACCCACCCCGACCTCTGGAGAAGACACCACAAAACACTTACTTTTCCCCAAATTTAACTTGCAGCCTGAAAAAATCCCAAATCGCCGAAGCAGTCAGTCCCATTATATCCCCCACTGAAGAGCCCGGATTGGAGATATACAGCAACAGGTCATCAGCATACAGGGACACACTTTTGACCCGAGAACCTCAACGCTATGGCCAAGGCTCTATCGCCAGCGCAAACAGAGGGGGAAGATGGGGCACCCCTGCCTAATTCCCCTATGCAACGGAAAGTACCCTGAAGTCATCTCATTTTTGCCCACATACGCCATTGAATCCTTATACAACAATTTCACCCATGCCACAAACCTGGGCCTAATCCCAAACCTCTCCAACAGCACAAACAAATAGCTCCGCTCCATATGGTAAAACTCCTTTTCTGCATCCAGCGCCTCCAACTCACCTCCGTCGGAGAAGACACCACATTCAACAGACACTGAAATTTTCTATTATAATCGATTTATCCCAGATAAGTACTCAATTGTGTCACATTTTGAGGATGTGATGCTTTTAAGATTGCTATCATCTTGGCTCCTTGTGCAAGCCACCTCTATCGATATGACCAAAGTAATTTATGGATATCATAGAATTTACAGTGCAGAAGGAGGCCATTTGGCCCATCGAGTCTACACCAGCCCCTGAAAGAGCATCTTACCTTAGCCCACACCTTCACCCTATCTCCGTAACCCAGCAACCTCACCTAACTATTGGCCACTACAGGGCAATTTAGCATGACCAATCCACCTAACTCGTACATCTTTGGACTATGGGAGGAAACTGGTGCACCCGGAGGAAGCCCTCGCAGACACAGGGTGAACGTGCAGACTCCACACAGACAGTGACTCAAGCCGGGAATCGAACCCAGGTCCCTGGCGCTGTGAAGCAACAGTGCTAACCACTGCGCTACCGTGCTGCCCCTCTTGAAAAAGTCTCACTTTTCCTTTTTAACTCTGAGGTGATAGATTATGCAGAGCAGCTTCCAAGTTCTTCAAGTGTTCTTGTTCACTTGAATCGGTAATGAGAATGTTATCGAGATAACATAGCGCCCCATTTAGCCTACTCATAATTTGATCCATGGATCTCTGAAAAATAGCAGGAGCAGGTGTTATTCCAAATGGAAATCTTCTGTAATGAAACACTTTGTGCATCAGAATGGTGAGCAGCCACATTCATTTTTAAATATGCCTGTTATAGATCAGTTTTATTGAATTTCTGGTCTCCTCTCCAGAAAGTCGAGCAAAGAAGTCTTCAATCAGCAGCAGTGGATCATGATCTGCGCATAATACCGGGTTAATAGTTGTTTTAAAATCTCCACATGTTATCATCGAGCCATCGTGTTTCAATACAGAAACGATTGGTGTTGCCCAGTCATTTGTAGCAACTGGTTTGATGACTCTTGTTTGCACTAGCCTTTCTAGCTCTTTGGCTTTTGGCCTGATGACCAATGGTACGATTCTATCTTTGAGACATTTTAGTATACTGTTTGGCTTGATTTTGAGTTGAATCTCAACTCCCGTCGTTGAGCCCAGTAAATCTTCAAACACCTTTTTATATTTCTCCAGAAGTTGTTAGAGGTCATTTTTTGAATCCACTAGCTGATTTGCTGATCCCCAGTTGAGTTTATTTTTCCCAACCATGCTCTACCAAATAAACCAAAGAAACTCGATCCGACAATGTGGAGGGGCAAAATCCGCTGTTTGTCCACTTACTTCTACTTTTCCCATAATGTATCCTTTTAATGGTACCACCTCTTCTGTGCACATCCTTAGATAATGTAATGATTTTAAAGTCAGATGCTCAAACCTCTGATTATAAATTGTTTCAGATATCCATGATCCAGCTGCACTTGTATCGACTTCCATTTTGATTTGGTTACCATCAGATTTTAGGAATGCCCAGAAACGTTGTGGTGGTTTAACCAGAGGATCATCACACCTCAGGCGAGGTCTGAGAAGGCGGGGCCTTCATGAATAACCTCAGCTGGTACGGGAATGAACTTACATTGCTGGCGTTGTTCTTTATCACAAACCAGCTGTCTAGCCCAATGAGCTAAACTGGCCTCCAATCAAATAACATCCATCCCATTGAATATTCAGATTAGCTACGTCTATATATTTTAGAAACCATGAGAATTTTGAAAACTCGAACAAGCCTAGAAATTCTCAAAAGGCACTGCAGACAGAACATGACAGCCGAACACATGCACACACACAAAATACTTTAGTAGTTTAGTCTTCCAATTTCAATTTTTATAATAAATACAAAAAGAAACACTGAACATCCAGCAAAAAGATTTATTTGTGGCTCATATGATAAAAATATATCATATCTATCATGCTTAAAGCTATATTCTGCAAATTATTTTCATGCTTGCAGTATTTTTTTCTTGAATCTGAGCCTGAGATTTTAGCAGAACTCTAAATATTCATAAAAATGGTTGTAATAATAATGTGCTTTGATAAACTGAATCTCATAACTCATTTTAATTTAAAATTAGTATTAAATTGCTATTAGATAACCTATGAGAATTATCTTCTTCAGTTTGCAATTTTATTACAATGCAATTGAAAAAATACTGCACTTGCTTTCCTATAGTCTAATTTGTACAACTATTAACAGCATTGATATGATTAGACTTCACAGTTGACAATAATATATAAATAAAGTTACATGCACGTGAAAGAACATATTAACGTTGTATCGAATCTCAGTACATTAGTGTCTGGTTACATAATCTCGATTTTAGCCAATATTCCAGCAAACATGTTGGGGATAAAGCATCTTCGATGTCAACTATATATGGCTTGTTGCTAAACAATAAACTACAAAAAATAAAGACCAAAATATCCATATAATAAGTCATCCAAAGGAACTGATCATTGGGTCAAAGCACTCCATTCAATTGTAACAAATAGTGGGAGTATTACTATATGGTCTGTGCGTGCACGTAAACTTCATTGTATAATCTTTGAATTACGAACTAAATAAAGGAAAGCAAGTATGTGCCAAATTGCTTCGCAAGCAACCTTTGTTTAAGTGACGACACTATTTTGCCAACAAAGGCAGCAGCCAATGTGTGCACAGCAAGATCCCACAAACAGCAACTGAGTCAATGACCTGTCAAGCCATTTTGCTAATGTTAGTCAAGTGGGAATGTTGGCTGGGACAACAGGAGGACCCGAGTGCTCTTCAAAAGGTCTTGCAATGAAAAAACAAAATCATTGGTTCATCGATACCCTGCTGGCGAGGAATTTGGCCAAAGAAGTGTAAGGTGCAACATTTAATTGACTGATTTCTAGCTAAAACACTAGAAATTATCAAGTGTTTTACATTTTTCTAAGGTTTAGAATTTCCCATTTTCCATCCAAAATCAATTTTAGCTATATCACAAGCAGCTAAACAGATTTACATTCAGTAAGGTGACACTGTTACATACATTTTTAAAAATCAGAACAATATAACTTAAAGATAATTATTAAATTCATCCAGAATTAATATAAATGTTTGGTTCAAGTATCAGTAATGTTATAGTATTTAGTTATGTACAATGTACATTCGTGATAGCATTATTGCAAAATGCACATAATTGGACAATGTTAAAGTAAAATGCCACTGAATAAACAAATGCAAACCATCATGCGTCACTTTCTATGCTTTCCAATTTTCTGAGTCTGCAGCCTTTATTACAATCCCAGGTGGATGCCTAATTCGGTTTTCTGGAATTTGAGACAGAATTTTGGAACAAGTCAATCAGGTTGCAGTCATTTCTAGTGCGTAGAAACCAAAAGAACTTGTTCAAACATTACCTCTTCCTCCTTTGAAAATACATATGTACCAATAGCTGGACGATGACAGGCCAAAGAACTGCAAATGCTACAGTACGGCCAGACACATCAAAAGGCCACCAGGATGGTCTCTAAATGGGGGGGAAAAACACACACACACGCACTATAACAAATGACTTCTAGGCCACATCACATTGCATAAAACTTAAAATGTAAAATTATAAGCAATACCCAACCTTGGAAAAAACAACGGGTGGTCCCGGCGGATTGGAAATTAGCAAACGTGACACAGCTGTTTAAAAAAGGAGGTAGGCAGAGAGCAGGAAATTATAGGCCAGTGAGCTTAACTTCGGTAGTAGGGAAGATGCTGGAATCTATCATCAAGGAAGAAATAGCGAGGCATCTGGATAGAAATTGTCCCATTGGGCAGGCGCAGCATGGGTTCATAAAGGGCAGGTCGTGCCTAACTAATTCAGTGGAATTTTTTGAGGACATTACCAGTGCAGTAGATAACGGGGAGCCAATGGATGTGGTATATCTGGATTTCCAGAAAGCCTTTGACAAGGTGCCACACAAAAGGTTGCTGCATAAGATAAAGATGCATGGCATTAAGGGTAAAGTAATAGCATGGATAGAGGATTAGTTAATTAATAGAAAGCAAAGAGTGGGGATTAATGGGTGTTTCTCTGGTTGGCAATCAGTAGCTAGTGGTGTCCCTCAGGGATCCGTGTTGGGCCCACAATTGTTCACAATTTACATAGATGATTTGGAGTTGAGGACCAAGGGCAATGTGTCCAAGTTTGCAGATGACACTAAGATGAGTGGTAAAGCGAAAAGTGCAGAGGATACTGGAAGTCTGCAGAGGGATTTGGATAGGTTAAGTGAATGGGCTAGGGTCTGGCAGATGGAATACAATGTTGACAAATGTGAGGTGATCCATTTTGGTAGGAATAACAGCAAACGGGATTATTTAAACGATAACATATTAAAGCATGCCACTGTGCAGAGAGACCTGGGTCTGCTAGTGCATGAGTCACAGAAAGTTGGTTTACATGTGCAACAGGTGATTAAGAAGGCAAATGGAATTTTGTCCTTCATTGCTAGAGGGATGGAGTTTAAGACTAGGCAGGTTATGTTGCAATTGTATAAGGTGTTAGTGAGGCCACACCTGGAGTATTGAGTTCAGTTCTGGTCTCCTTGAGAAAGGACATACTGGCACTGGAGGGTGTGCAGAGGAGATTCACTAGGTTAATCCCAGAGCTGAACGGATTGGTTTATGAGGAGAGGTTGAGTAGTCTGGAACTGTACTCGTTGGAATTTAGAAGGATGAGGGGGGATCTTATAGAAACATTTAAAATTATGGAGGGAATAGATAGGATAGATGCGGGCAGGTTGTTTCCACTGGCGGGTGAAAGCAGAACTAGGGGACAAAGCCTCAAAATAAGGGGAAGTAGATTTAGGACTGGGTTTAGGAGGAACTTCTTCACCCAAAGGGTTGTGAATTTATGGAATTCCTTGCCCAGTGAAGCAGTTGAGGCTCCTTCATTAAATGTTTTTAAGGTAAAGATAGATAGTTTTTTGAAGAATAAAGGGATTAAGGGTTATGGTGCTCGGGCCGGAAAGTGGAGCTGAGTCCACAAAAGATCAGCCATGATTTCATTGAATGGCGGAGCAGGCTTGAGGGGCCAGATGGCCTACTCTTGCTCCTAGTTCATATGTTCTTATGACAGTGTTGTGCCTGGCTACATAAATTAATACAAATAGAAAATTATTGTAATGAAAATATCATGAAGGTTCATTAAAGTTCTTATTATCTGTGAAAACACATTTGCTGGGACAACAGAACACTGCAGACCAAAGTTTATAAACTTAACTCTGCTTTCACAATTTCCTCAAAATGATTTACAATTGATTATATTAATATGCTGCAATAATTACCTCATCACCTGTACCATGCTTCAACTTTGATTGGGCATTTTCGGACTTGGCCTATGATATGAAGGAAAGAAAACAGATTTCATAGCTTTGCTATTGAATAAAACATAAGTAAAGTTGTATGGATAAAAGTTTTACAATTGCTATCTTTTATGGAAGGAAAGAGAAGAAATTCCAATTATTGATGCAACACCATTTTAAATGAAGTATGCCCAAATTAATAGTAGTGTTCATACAGAGACTCTCCAGCAATTTCTCTTCCATCTTTATATTCTTTTAGCTTTAAAAATGCAGCATTCGATGAACCATATTTCCTTTCTGCCTGTAGTTTTTGCCAATAGTGCTCTGTTACCACAAGTTGTCTGTTCTCTCGTACCTCATGAACAAATACAACTTTCTTAACCCTGCCATTAATGGTCCAGTTAAGACTTGGGAGTGCAAATCTACTCCCCATCCCTTAATTCGCCACAAGAGGGCATTAATACCCATGGGTCTGCACATGCGATCTCACATCACAGAATTTATAATCATGAATAGGAAGTGCACAATTGCATGTTTGTTGAGATATATAAACACTTGGGGCAGGATTCTCTGTTCAGTGACTCCAGAATCGTGAAGCGTGATCGGGCAAAGAATTGTGTCAGCCGGAAAACAAGGCAGGGGTCAGACGCCCAACGGGATGCCATGCTCCGATGCCTCGACAGCGGCGTGAATGCATTATATGCCGCATGCACAGTGAACGCCTTTGGCATATCATTAATAATAAAAATCGGTTATTGTCACAAGTAGGCTTCAATGAAGTTACTGTGAAAAGCCCCTAGTTGACACATTCCAGCACCTGTTTGGGGAGGCCGGTACGGGAATTGAACCCACGCTGCTGGCCTTGTTCTGCATTACAAGCCAGCTGTTTAGCCCACTGTGCTAAACCATTAACCGGCTCACCCCATAATTCTCCAGGCCTCCCGCGATGCTCCACCTCCCCCAGGAGGAATTCCTGATGGCGAGGCTCACTTGTCATACTTAAAATCGGGAAACCAGCGCCATAGCTGCTGAGGGAAATACTGTAGAGGGGTATGAACAGTGTCCAATATCGCTATAGTGTGCTGACAGTTGTACAGCTGGCTGGGGGTTTCTGCCAGGGCCTGAGGGAGTATTGAGGGGGCGGCCAGGAGGTGGGCCATGGGGCGGGGTGGACAGGCATGGACCGCCATTGCTACAGCCTGCAAGACAGCCCTGTGGCTGCGCACGGCACTGACTGTCCACTGTGAACTGAGCGCCCGGGTCGTAGGGTGCCTCCGTAGCTCCATGCACCCCCCCTCCCCGCTCCCACAAGGTACTCTCTGGCCCCAATCAACCCACCAACACGATAGGCATGCTCCAGCGCAACCATTGCCATCTTTTTGCCTGGGATGAGAGAGAGAGAGAGTGTGTGTGTGTGTGTGTGTGTGTGTGTGTGTTTGGGGGGGGGCGGGGGTGGGGGGGGGGGGGGGGGGGGAGTGGACTGCCCATACACAGCTCCCAAGTACCAATCCCGATACCGGGGAATCACATGCCAGCGTTCGTCGGAATTGCACGAGTTCCATGTGGCACCCGTGCTAGCCCATTAGGATGTCCTGAATCACTCCTGGATCGGCGCCGTTATCAGGGCCATGGAACTCATACAATTCAGTCCCAGTTTCAGAACTGAGTCTCAAATTGAGAATCCGGCCCTTGGTTTTTTGTGATTACCGCTTACCTGAGAAGCGGTCACTGCTTCCAACATATGAAGCCGTTCCAACACACTCTGCATATCTTCCTGGAGTCTGATGAGCGCAACTGCGATATGTTCATTCACACTGCCTTTTTGTAGCCGTTCTGACCCCCTTCGTTCCCCATCGCCACCATTACCCAGCTGTGTGGTCTGAAAACCATCCCCCGAGGGCTGCATCCTGTTGCCTACAAGGTAAACAAGAACACAATATAAATCACTCCTTCTAATTTGGCAACAATACAGGGCAAGCACGGAACTGTTTAGAAAAATGAATGATTATAAACACTTTGATGTTTGAGGAAATTCAATGGGAAAGATATTCAGACCCAAGAAGATTAAGGAGTGATTCAATAGATGTCTTCGACATGAAGAATTAAGGTAAGATGAATCGTGATGGGTTATTTCTACTGGTCAGCAAGATTGTAATGAGAAATAATAAAAATAATAAGTACAAAAATGAGAAGGAGTGGTTGAGAAATCTATTAAAAAATGGTTAATTGAATGTGGAATTCTCTGCCATGAAGAACTATTGAAGCACAGAATATAAATCATTTAAAACAAAATTGCAAAGCTCATAACAGGAGAGGGCAGAGAGTTAAATTACACAAGGTGCCTCTTCTGGATCAACACACAGTGCATTTTTAAAAACTGGATCTTCGGATGTGGTTGTTGCTAGCAAAGCTGGTGTTTAATGCTCGTCCCTGGTTGCCCTCGAGAAGGTGATAATTGACTGCCTTCTTGAATTGTTGCAGTCAATATAGTGAAGGTGTTTCCACAATTCTGGTTAGGGAGGGAGTTCCAGGATTTCAGCCCAGTGATATTGAAAAAACAATGGTGTATAACGTGGTATTTCCCCTGTACCTGCTGCCCTTGCCCTTCCAGGTAGTGAAGATTGCAGTTTTGGAGAGATGCTCCAGAGGAACATCCACTTCTCAAGTGGCTTAAGATGCCTGTCCTCATTCAAAGGTGCTACATTAATGCAGGTTGTTGATGGATCAACCTTTTCCAATTGCTTTAGCTGTAACACTGTTTCTATTATATGCATTGCTATGAGATTTTATACTAAGAGTTTTGAACAATGTTTGTAATTAAGAACGCCATAACAGGAGGAGGGAAGATTATACATTTTTCCTCCTTTCATTTTCGGTTTTCCGACAATGCACATTCACCACATACAAGTCAACTCTAGGATTAAATGAGGATTTCTTGGGAGAGGGTCTTCTATCTTCTACAGAGGGGAAATGTGCAGGATCTTCAAATGGAGGAGGATGGAAAATAATTTGCAACCTGCAACTACACCACCCCCCCTAACAAAAGTGCTTACAAAAACAAGTCCTTGGGACATAATTGTGGGGCAATACTTCGAGTAAAGACCCTCTTTCGATCAAAAACATACCTCGCCCTCTCCTGGGACCATGAGAATCAGTTCTTTTGTCAGTTATCTTCTCTTTGGGAGGGCCACTTCCACCTGACTTTGCATCTTCACCACCATGGGTAACACCTCCTTCTCCTCCCAAATCCTGTAACTTTGCTCTCGAATTCCCAAGGGATCTTAGGGAATGCTCAAACACTATTTTGGAACTATTTGTGTTTTCCAATAGCTGATTGTGATTAAATTCTGAGGTTATCAGAGAACTGTTAACATTCTCTCTGCCACAGGATAGAGCTTCCGAAATCTACAAAAATTAAGTAAAACAACATGTTTACAGTACTTGACAAGATCAAATGATTACTTATCCACTATTCATGTTTGAGCATACTTAAGGAAAGTAACCCAAGATACAAAACTTTAAAGTTTCATTTGATTAGTAACATCACGGTACTTGTACAAATTGTTACTCATTTAAGAATAATTTCTGAATAATAATAATAATCTTTATCATCACAAGTAGGCTTACATTAACATTGCAATGGAGTTACTGTGAAAAACCCTGGCCGGGATTCTCCCCTACCCGGCGTGGCGGAGTGGCGCCAACCACTCCGGCGTCGGGCCTCCCCAAAGGTGCGGAATTCTCCACACCTTTGGGGGCTAGGCCCGCGCCGGAGTGGTTGGCGCCACGCCAACTGGCGCCAAAACCAGCGCCAGCAGCCTTTGACGCCCACCGCCCGGTGCTGGCCGAAAGGCCTTCGCCGGTTCGCTCATCACCACCGGTTCGCTGACGTCACCACCGGCGCATGCGCGCTGGGGGATTCTCTTCCGCCTCCGCCATGGTGGAGGCTGTGGCGGCGGCAGAAGAAAAAGAGTGCCCCCACGGCACTGGCCCGCCCGCCGATCGGTGGGCCCCGATCGCGGGCCAGGCCACCTTGGGGGCACACCCCGGGGTCCGATTGCCCCGCGCGCCCCCCCCCCAGGACCCCGGGGGCCCGCTCGCACCGCCAATCCCGCCGCCACCAGAGGTGGTTGAAACCACGGTGGTGGGATTGGCCTTTCAGCGGCGGGACTCCGGCCATTGCGGGCCGGAGAATCGCCGCAGGGGGCTCGCCGATTCTCCGACCCTGCGGGGGGCCGGAGAATTTCGCCCCCCTACTCATAACATTCCGCACCTGTTTGGATACACTGAATCAGAATGTCCAAATTACCTAACAGTAGCACGTATTTCAGGACTTATGGGAGGAAACCAGAGCACCAGGAGGAAACCCACGCAGACACTGGAGAATCTGCAGACTCCGCACAGTGACACAGTGATCCAAGCCGGGAATCGAACCTGGGACCCTGGCGCTGGAAAGCCATAGTGCTAACCACTATGCTACCATGCTGCCCAAACGTGTACAGTTAAGAAGTTGTGGCACAAGTGGGAGATAAGTTTGGTTATCCAAGGCTTGTCCAACCTTTTTGTGCAAGGGGCAACATTTAGATATTTTTCTCACTCAAAAACATGAGCAAATTTCAGAAAGATAAGGTTTTAAGTGTTGAGGGAAAGAAACAGCTTTCTAAACAAAAATGAAGTAATGTCAGAGCAATGAAATGAAAAATGAAAATAGCTTATTGTCATGAGTAGGCTTCAATGAAGTTACTGTGAAAAGCCCCTAGTCGCCACATTCCAGCGCCTGTCTGGGGAGGCTGGTACGGGTGAATCGATAATTTGAAAAAATTAGCAATTAATAAATATGACCATTTGTATGTGAGAGGGTTAAATTGTTTTCTGACACTCGCAGGCTCAGGGTGCTCTTATTCATGTACACTTTCACTCACCCCAACGGCCACACACACACTCCCCCGCCCACAACAGCAGCCTCTTTTTCACTCCCTGCCCCCCTCCACCAGCTGCCTCTTTTTCCCCCCACCCCCATTCCCTTTCTTGCACGCCACAAGCAGCCTTTTTCCACCTCCCCCGCTTCTCCCCCACTCCTCCTCTCACCGTCAGCCACTCCGTCACTAGTTCAGCAGCACGGACTCTTATTCCCTGGTCCCCCTCTCAGAGGTCGTCCACTCCCGTGCCCCACTCGGTGGTCGCTCTCTCCCCCAACTCGGTGGTCGCCCTCTCTTCCCCACTCTGTTGTTCCCCACTTCCCCGCCCCACTCTGTTGCTCCCCACCCCATTCAGTTGTTCCCCACTTCCCCCCCCCCACTCTGTTGTTCCTCTCTTGCCTGCTCTGTTGTTCCCCTCTTGCCCACTCTGCTCTGTTGTTCCCCTCTTGCCCACTCTGCTCTGTTGTTCCCCTCTTGCCCACTCTGCTCTGTTGTTCCCCTCTTGCCCACTCTGCTCTGTTGTTCCCCTCTTGCCCACTCTGCTCTGTTGTTCCCCTCTTGCCCACTCTGCTCTGTTGTTCCCCTCTTGCCCACTCTGCTCTGTTGTTCCCCTCTTGCCCACTCTGCTCTGTTATTCCCCTCTTGCCCACTCTGTTGTTCCCCTTGCCCACTCTGTTGTTCCCCTTGCCCACTCTGTTGTTCCCCTTGCCCACTCTGTTGTCCCCCTCTTGCCCACTCTGTTGTTCCCCTCTTGCCCACTCTGTTGTTCCCCTCTTGCCCACTCTGTTGTTCCCCTCTCCCACATCCCATTCAGTTGTTCTTCTCTCCCCTGCTCGGTAATCGTACTTCCCCAGCAACCCCACTCGGTAGTCAGTCTCTCAATGTTGACTGAAAACCTCCTTCCCTCCTCAACAGACTCACCACTGTTGTGCTATCTTTTTCAGGCCTCAGACTGAAGGACACTGCCCCTCCAATCAAAGACTGTTTTTCTCCCACCTTTGCTGCTGATTGGTTCATTGTGATCTCATTAACAGCTAACACCTGTGATTGGATGAGCAGAAACTTGATGTATCTTCAAATTTACAGACCGGCATTTTAAACATGCGGTCCACAGCCAGATTGAAGGCCTTGCAGGCTGCATAGTGGCCTGCGGGGTGCAAGTTGGCCAAACCTGGGTTAGTAAATAACAGCAGAGGTGAAAGGTGATCCTAGCGTTGGCAATAAAGAGGATTGCTGCCATATCAACAAAGCCATTTATATTACTTCAGTTTCTCAAGTTTCTGATTATGTGATATCTCCATGAGATACTAATCTCAAAGTTTCACACAAAATAATTAGCACAAATCATTTACATAGAAGGAAAGTCAAAGTTCAAAACAATTATTTGGAAAATCACAAATAGAGGATTTTAACAAAGCTATCCTTTTGTTTTTTCACATTAAAAATTGTGATGGGAAATGTAGAGTTCGGAGGAAACACAAGCAGTGACTAGGAGATTTTCACAGTAACGTCATTGCAGTGTAATGTAAGCCTACTTGTGACATTAATAAAGATTATCACATCGGTGTTGATTTCTTTTGTGGCTTTTTCCTGCTCAGTCAGGTGAGCGCTGGTCACTGAAGTACTTTCACTTTCTGCCAGCTCCCTCTACTTTATTTAAAAGTACCGTCATGGCAACTCCAGGAGCATTTACAGCGATTGTCTCATTTTTTGTTTTAGAAAATCAGTCATCCTTTTGTTAAGGATGAGAAATTTGTGATCACAAACTCCAGGAGCATCACTTCAATAGGAGAGAAAAAAAAGATGGAAGTTCAATGGTAGTTTGGAATCAAGTTGAGACTGCTTAATTCATGCCCATATAGTTGGCAGAGACAATTGGCTTCCATCCCATCAACTTGCTCTGGTGTTGAACCTACTAAATCATCCTGATCTCCCAAATAATTCTTGCAGATAGACAGTGAAATAGAAATCAAAACAGATCTGAAAAGATAGTGATAACAAGGAATATAGAAATAGAAATCAAACAAGAGATCAAAAGAGATAAGAAAATATAAAGAGTCAAAGAACTTATGGAGTTGGAGGAAACCCAGATAGAGGAACTAAAGGATCTAAACAGAGGCTGGTTTAGCACACTGGGCTAAATAGCTGACTTGTAATGCAGAACAAGGCAGCAGCGCAGGTTCAATTCCCGTACCGGCCTTCCCGAACAGGCGCCGGAATGTTGCGACTAGGGGATTTTCACAGTAACTTCATTGAAGCCTACTTGTGATTATTATTATCATCATCATCATTATTATTATTATTATTATTATTAAAGGACAAGTGGGAAGAGGAGCTAGGGGGAGAGATAGAGGTGAGTCTGTGGGCGGATGCCTGAAGCATCCTCATCATGTGCCAGGCTTAGCCTGATACAATTTAAGGTAGTTCACCGGGCACACATGACGGTGGCCCGGATGAGCAAGTTCTTTGGGGTAGAGGACAGGTGTGCGAGGTGCACGGGAGGTCTAGCAAACAATTTCCATATGTTTTGGGCATGCCCGAAGCTTGGAGGGTTTTGCTCAGACTATGTCCACGATACTTAAAACACGGGTGGTGCTGAGTCCAGAGGTGGCGATCTTTGGAGTGTCGGAAGAGCTGGGAGTCCAGGGGGCGAGAGAGGCTGACGCTTGGCCTTTGCCTCCCTTGTAGCCCGGAGGGATACTGTTAATGTGGAGGGACCCGAAGCCCCCGAAATTAGAGACCGGGTTAGTGACATGGCTGGGTTTATCAGCCTTGAGAAAATAAAGTTCGCCCTAAGGGGGTAAGTGTTAGGGTTCGTCCGGAGGTGGCAGCCGCTCGTCAACTTTCTCGGAGAAAATTAAAATGTCAGCAGAGGCAGAAATCTAGGGGAGTTCACCGGCTGAGTTGTTAGGCTATTGTTTCACTGATTGAGGGTGTGAAGAACGTGATAGGGATGGAAATGTTTTATGTACCATGTTTATGTTGCTGTTATTGTTATTATTATAAAAACTACAAATACCCTAATAAAATGTTTGTAAAAAAAAAAAGAAGTGAGTTGGATTAATCATAAAGCAGCTAGATGAATTTTGAAATGGTTGATAGAAAACAGAGGGTCTTTAATGTATATGAAAATCGCTTATTGTCACGAGTAGGCTTCAATGAAGTTAATGTGAAAAGCCCCTAGTCGTCACATTCCGGCGCCTGTCTGGGAGGCTGGTATAAATAAATATAAATAAAGCATATATGCCAATCGGGAACATCGAAGCGTATTGGATTTCTGCACAGATCTGTTGTTGGTTATTAAAAAAATGATAAGAGGGCAGCACGGTGGCGCAGTGGTTAGCACTGGGACTCCGGTGCTGAGGACCCGGGTTCGAATCCTGGTCCTGGGTCACTGTCCGTGTGGAGTTTGCACATTTTCCCCGTGTCTGCGTTGTTTTCACCCCCCCCAACCCAAAGGATGTGCAGGTTAGGTTGTTTGGCCATGCTAAATTGCCCCTTAATTGGAAAAAAAATAATTGGGTTCTCTAAATTAAAAAAAAGACACGCGCATTTTATAACTCAAATGTTAATGGTGACACTGAACTATGCAACCAATGCACAGGTCAAAAGCCTTAAAATAAGGACAACCTGTCCAATTCTGATCATCTATCTTCAAAAGAAGTGTGATAAGGATGATTCCATAACACCAGGATAAGACGACAGAATGCAGGTTTGTTCTTAATATAAGAAATAAAACAAAGTCTGGCACATTCCTTTATTATTCCAAGGGTACAGATGTAACAGGTTGTTCGATTTGATTTTGAAAACAAGTCAAAATGAGCTTTTAAGCAAATCTAGAAATCTGTCCACCCCAATAGAAAATAATCACTGATCTAAAGCAGTCAATGTCACATTATCTCCTTTAGCTAGAACATATCTGACTATGAAAGGATCTGAAGATTATAAGGCTAATATATATTTTCTTATTCGTTCAGGGGACAGAGCGTCGCAGGTTGTGCTAGCATTTATTGCCCATCCCTAAGTGCCCTTGAGGGGACAGTTAAGAGTCAACCACGTTGCTGTGGATCTGAAGCCACACGTAGGCCAGACCAGGTAAGGATAGCCAATTTCCTTCCCTGAAGGATATTAGTGAACCCAATTGGTTTTTTCGACAATGGTTTCATGGTCACCATTAGACTTTTAATTCCACATATTTTATTGAGTTTAAATTCCACCACCTGCCGTGGTGAGATTCAAACCCGCGTCCCCAGAACATTAGCCTGGATTACTAGTCAAGTGATAATACCACTATGCCACAGCCTCCCCTCGTGTCAAATATCCTGTAGGCCTACTGCTTCATTCCACTGGGGGTTGGTTAGCTCATTTGGCAAGACGGCTAGATGATGATGCAGAATGATGCTTTAGGGCAGCACAAGTGATTAGCACTGGCTTTACAGTCCCAGGGTCCCAGGCTCGATTCCCGGCTTGGGTCACTGTCTGTGCGGAGTCTGCACCTTCTCCCAGTGTCTGCGTGGGTTTCCTCTGGGTGCTCCGGTTTCCTTCCACAGTCCAAAGATGCACAGGTTAGGTGGTTTGGCCATGAGAAATTGCCCTTCGTGAGCAAAAAAGGTTAGGACGGGTTGTTGGGTTGCGGGGATAGGGTGGAGGTGAGGGCTTAAGTGGGCCGGTGCAGACTCGATGGGCCGAATGGCCTCCTTCTGCACTGTACGTTCTAATGGCTGCATTCAATCCCCATACCAGCTGTGATAGTTCATGGAGGACGGTCTCCTTTTTGCCTTGCCCCATGTTTGTAGAGTGGTGTCCCTCAAGTTAAATATAATCAATTGTCTCTCTCTAATAGAGATGTCTCTGTGGACTATATTAATTACAGACATCTTATTGCTTCTTTCTGAGCAGAGCACTAGAATAATGCCATTGGTTCACAGAGGATTTTTAGAACTGCTGTTGGAAAAAACACACTAATATTTATTGTTACATCTTTTCCTTGTATAATATTTATTTGATTTTGATAATCACAGGGCTTGTTGAGTGCTATTTTCCATATCATTTACCTCTTCAAGTCCCAGCTGTTCCATCGAGTCACAATATACTTCACTGTCTGAATCACTAGTAATGTGCTGAGTTCCTGAAATCTCACCGACTTGGTGTTCCACCCTATCTGTACAAATAGAAGGAAGAATAAAACAAGTGATGAGCAGTAACAAAATAAGATGTTGAGACCACACTAAGAGCAGAGGTAACCAATGCATGGAACCAGAAATTTCCCAAACACTGACAAAAGAAATGGTTCATACAAAATGTTAGGAATTTAAAATTATTAACACAAACTACAGAAAATGGAAAAAGATCTGTTGAGAACAACTTGCTTGTTCTCTTTGAAATTAAAAAAAAATTACTTTAACCAAGTGAGTGCAACCAAGGTAGCACAGTGGATAGCACTGTTGCTTCTCAGCTCCAGGGTCCCAGGTTCGATTTCCAGCTTGGGTCACTGTCTGAGCGGTGTGTTTCCTCCGGGTGCTCCGGTTTCCTCCCACAGTTGAAAGATGTGTAGGTTAGGCGGATTGGCCATGCTAAATTGCCCTTATTGTCCAAAAAATGTTAGGTGGGGTTACTGGGATAGGGTGGAGGCTTAAGCAGGGTGCTCTTTCCAAGGGCTGGTGCAGATTCGATGGGCCGAATGGCTTCCTGATGCACTGTAAATTCTATAATCTATGAACCTATTACTGTATAGGTACTAAAATGTCACAGTTGGTTTTCTTTTCATATAGTCTATCAAGTTTTTTTTAGCAAAGATCAATTTCAGGAACATGCAATACATGCGCTGATATTGCTATTCTCTGCAGATTTTTAAAAAAAAATTGTTTTTAATTAAAGCTTTTTCGAACAGAATTTTTACATAACCAATAACAGAAAAATAAAAGGAAAATATTTAACAAAACTAGGTGGCTGTTATTATTATACAAAAATAGAATATACATTAAATAAACAATTCCCCACCTAAGCACCCCCCCCCCTCCGGATTGCTGCTACTGCTGACATTTTAATGCTCTCCAAGAAAGTCAAGGAAAGGTTGCCACTGCCTGGAGAACCGCAGCAAGGACCCTCTCAAGGCAAACTTTATTCTCTCCAGGCTGAGAAACTCAGCCATGTCACTAATCCAGGTCTCAACACTCGGTGATTTCCAGTCTCTCCACATTAACAAGATCCGTCTCCGGGCCACCAGGGAGGCAAAGGCCAAAACCTCGGCCTCTTTCGCTTCCTGCAATCCCGGATCCTCTGACACCCCAAAGATCGCTATTCCTGTTCTCGGCTTCACCCGCATGTCCAAAATCCTGGACATAGCCTGAGCAAAGCCCTGCCAGAATTCTTTAAGCACCGGGCATGCCCAGAACATATGGGTGATGTGACCATCAATTCACTCAAGACACGATAGGAAGTAAACTAATAGACTTACAACTGAGCCTGCCTGCGACCAGAAGAACTGAGGGCAGACTCACAAGGCTGCAGCACATTATACTTCCGGTAGTGGGAGGTGCCATGGGCGGGGCCGAGGGTGGAGCCCTGTACAAGCTCCTCATCTCCCCCTGTGGGAAGAGCCGTGCAACGGCTCACAGACTGAGCCCACAAGGACACAATGCTATACAGTGTGAACGCAATACTATACAGTGTAAATTACATGATGTACATTCATCACATCCACCCCCTGTAAAAAAAATCAAGTCCGGTGGGGGTGACGGGTCTATAGGTTGAGCCGGTCCGGTGGCTGAGTCGTCCTTTGGGGTAGGCGGAGCACTGGGGTTGCAGCCTCTTCGGGTAGCTGGGTGGTGACAGGCGGTGTGGATCTGAGGGTGGACTCCGGGGGTAGTTCGGTCCGATCTTCGTTCCTGACCGGTGTGACGGGCAAAGGGGGGCGCAGGAAACCTGTAGGCGTGGGGGGTCGGGTGGGGTATAGTGTGAGGGGTACCTCGGTGGTGGTGGTGGTAATGGTGGACCCTGCAGGCGCCAGGTCCCGGAGGGAAACGGTGTCCTGACGTCCGTCGGGGTGTTCTATGAAGGCGCAGTGTGGGTTCGAGTGTAGCAGTAGTACCCTTTCTATTAGTGGGTCCGTGTTGTGTGTCCGGATGTGCTTCCAGAGGAGAACCGGGCCCGGTGTCCTCAACCAAGATGGGAGCGAAGCCCCCGTGGTAGTGCCCCTAGTGAAAACAAATAATCGCTCGTGAGGTGTCTGGTTAGTGGCAGTGCACAGGAGGGGCATAATTGCATGGAGCGCGTTGGGGAGGACTTCCTGCCAGTGGGAGGTCGGGAGATTCCTGGACCGTAGGGTCAGTAGGACGGTCTTCCAGACCGTCGAGTTCTCCCTCTCCACCTGCCCGTTCCCCCTGGGGTTATAGCTGGTAGTCCTGCTCGAGGCAATGCCCTTGTCGAGCAGGTACTGACGCAGCTCGTCGCTCATGAAGGACGAACCCCTGTCGCTGTGTACGTAGCTGGGGAAGCCGAACAGGGTGAAGACACTGTGCAGGGCCCTGATGACTGTGTGGGAGGTTATAATGGAGCATGGGATAGCAAAGGGGAAGCGGGAGAATTTGTCTATGACGTTGAGGAAGTACACATTTCGATTGGCCGAGGGGAGTGGCCCTTTGAAATCGATGCTCAGGTGTTCAAAGGGCCGGGAAGCCTTTACCAGGTGGGCCTTGTCTGGTCTATAGAAGTGCGGTTTGCACTCTGCGCAGATCGGGCAATCCCTGGTGATGGCTTTTACCTCCTCGGTGGAGAAAGGCAGATTTCGGGCTTTGATGTAGTGGGTGAGCCGGGTGACTCCCGGGTGGCAGAGGTCGTTGTGGATAGCCTTTAATCGGTCGTCTTGCGTGTTGGCGCATGTGTTGCGGGACAGGGCATCTGGGCTTCCCCGGCTGATATATGATGTCATAATTATAGGTGGAGAGTTCGATCCTCCACCGCAAGATTTTATCATTTTTTATTTTGCTCCTTTGCGAGTTGTCGAACATGAAGGCAACCGATCTCTGGTCGGTGATGAGGGTGAACCTCCTACCTGCGAGGTAGTGCCTCCAGTGCCGTATGGCTTCCACAATGGCTTGAGCTTCTTTTTCGACTGAGGAGTGTCGAAGTTCCGAAGCGGAGAGGGTTCGGGAGAAGAAAGCAACAGGTCTCCCTGCCTGATTCAGAGTTGCGGCGAGAGCGACCTGTGAAGCGTCGCTTTCCACCTGAAAGGGGACGGATTCATCTACCGCCCACATGGCGGCTTTGGCGATGTCCTCCCTGATGCAGTTGAAGGCCTGGCGGGCCTCTGCTGACAGTGGGAAGAGTGGGGTCTTAAATAGTGGGCGGGCTTTGTCCGCATACTGGGGGACCCACTGGGCGTAATAGGAGAAGAATCCCAGGCACCTCTTGAGGTCCCTGGGGCAATGAGGGAGAGGGAGTTGTAAGAGGGGGCGCATACTGTCCGGGTCGGGGCCCAGGACTCCGTTTTCCATGACATAGTCGAGGATGGCTAGTCTGGTAGTGCGGAAAACGCATTTCTCCTTATTGTAGGTGAGATTGAGTTTCTGGGCGGTTTTGGAGAAATCGGTGGAGGTTGGCATCGTGATCCTGCTGGTCATGGCCGCAGATGGTGACGTTATTCAGGTACGGAAACGTGGCCCACAGCCCGTACTGGTCCACCATTCGGTCCATTGCTCATTGGAACACTGAGACCCCATTCGTGACGCCAAAGGGGACCCGGAGGAAATGGAAGTGGCCATCTGCCTTGAACGCCGTGTAGTGGTGATCCTCCGGGCGGATTGGGAGCTGGTGGTATGCAGACTTCAGATCCACCGTAGATAATATGCGGTACTGGGCGATGTGGTTGACCATGTCTGCAAATCTGGGGAGGGGGTACGCATCGAGGTGTGTGAACCGGTTAATGGTTTGGCTGTAATCAACCACCTTCCGGAACTTTTCCCCAGTCTTGACAACCACCACCTGAGCTCTCCAGGGGCTGTTACTGGCCTCTATGACTCCCTCACGTAGGAGCCGCTGGACTTCGGCTCTAATGAATACTCTGTCCTGCAGGCTGTACCGCCTGCTGCGAGTGGCTACTGGTTTACAGTTAGCCGTTAGGTTAGCGAAGAGGGGGATCGATTTTTAGAGTCGCTAAGCTGCATATAGTGAGAGGAGGTCCACCGAAGCGGAGCGCGAGGCTCCTGAGATTACACAAAGTCGAGCCCGAGTAAGAGTGGGGCGCAGAGTTCGGGGAGTACGTACAGCTGGAAATTAGAGCAGCTGGCGCCTGTATCGTTAGGGTCGCAACAGTGCGCCCTTGTATTTGGACCGAGTGCGAACCCGAGGCGAGGGAGATAGTTTGCCGTGCAGGGAAGATAGGGAGCGAACAGCGTCTTACCAGGTCTGGATGAACGAAGCTCTCGGTGCTCCCGGAGTCGAAGAGCCACGGTGTCTTGTATCCGTGACTTGAACGGACATCATCGAGCTCCTGAGGTGCTTTGGACGCAACTGGTCCAAAGTGACTGCGTTGAGTTGCAGGTGGTCGGTGGCTCGATCAGCAGTGCTGGAGTGGCCCTGTGATGACTGTCCGCGGAGGTCGTAGTCGTCAAGGTGAACTTCGGGTGATGGCCAAGATGGCGGCCCCCGTTGATCGCACATGGCGGGCAGCGAGGAAGATGACCCCCAAGATGGCGGCCCCCATGACTCGCACATGGCTGACCGCGTGGGGGAGGATTGCCAAGATGGCAGGCCCCATGAGTCGCACATGTCGGGTGGAGGCAGAGTCGGCAGACACGCTGCAACATTACGGGATCTGCGGGCCTGCGAGTTGGGGGAGCGATTGCTCTGGACTGCGGAGGAGTTAGAGGGTTTCGATTTCGACAGGCATACTTTAGCATAATGTCCTTTTCAACAGCAGCTGCTGCAGGTCGCGTTGCGGGCCGGGCAGTGCTGCCGTGGGTGCTGGGGCTGACCATAAAAATGGCAAGATGGCGCTCCATAGTGGGTGGGCGGCCACGTGGCGCAGGCCTGGGGCAGTCGCTGGTCGGGGGTCCACGATGGGGGCGCTTGGTCTGCGGGGAACGAGTTGAGACTTTGAAACGCGACCTCCATTGAGGTTGCTAGCGCTACCGTGTCCTCCAAGTTCTGGGCACCTTTTTCGAGGAGTTGCTGGTGCACATAATTAGACCAGACCCCCGCAATGTACATATCACGGACAGCGAGTTCCATATGCTGGGAGGCAGTAACAGCCTGAAAGTTACATTCCCGTGCAAGGGCTTTTAAATCGCGCAGGTAGTCCTCTAGCAACTCTGCGGGGCGCTGGCAGCGCTGGTAGCGAAAATATGCCACGTGTAGACCTAGTTTACAGTCGAGCATAGCAAAGGCCTAGGTGTACGTGTTGGTAATGTTGGGTTGTGTAGAGATGCGATGGCTCACCCGTGCGTGCAGTAGGCTGAGTTTCTGCTCATCTGGAGTAGTGGAGGTAGTTGATGCCTCTGCAGCCTGCGGGTCGAGTTCTAGTCGGTAAGGTTTGAGGGCCGATTCCATAGTAGTTTTCTTAAGTCTATTAAATTGATATGACCATCAATTCACTCGAGACACGATAGGAAGTAAACTGTGGCTTTAATAGACTTACAACTGAGCCTGCCTGCGACCAGAAGAACTGAGGGCAGACTCACAAGGCTGCAGCACATTATACTTCTGCTAGTGGGAGGGGCCATGGGCGGAGCCATGGGCGGAGCCGAGGGTGGGGTCCTGTACAAGCTCCTCATCTCCCCCTGTGGGCAGAGCTGCGCAACGGCTCACAGGCAGATCCCACAAGGACACAATGCTATACAGTGTGAACGCAATATTATACAGTGTGAATTACATGATGTACATTCACCACAGTGGGCATGGTTCGCTGGACTCCCTACACATCTCGCGCACCTGTCCGCCACCCCAAAGAACTTGCTCATTCGCGCTGTCGTCATGTGTGCCCGATGTATCACCTTAAACTGAATTAACCTGTGCCTGGCACATGGTGAGGAGGGATTAACCCTGCCTAGGACATCAGCCCACGGGCCCTCATCTAGCTACTCACCCAGCTTCTCCTCCCACTTGCCCTTCAGTTCCTCCACTGGGGCTTCCTCCATCTCCTGCAGTTCTTGGTAGATGTCCGACAACTTCCCCTCTCCTACCCAGATACCAGACACTACCCTGTCCTGAATCCTACGAGGGGGTAGCAACGGAAATGTCCCCACCTGTTTTTTGAGAACGTCGTGGACTTGTAGGTATCTGAAGGCGTTTCCCGGGGTCAGGCTACATTTCTGCTCCAGCGCCTTCAAGCTAGGGAAAGTCCCATCTATGAACAGGTCTCCCATCCTTCTAATACCTGCCCTTTGCTAGCTTTGAAACCCCCCCGTCTATCTTGCCTGGCACAAATCGATGATTGTTCCATATCGGGGTCCAAATTGAGGCCTCCTCCTCCTTCCTGTGCCTTCTCCACTGACCCCAGACCCTCAGTGCCGCCGTCACCACCGGGCTTGTGGTGTATCGTGCCGGCGAGAACGGCAGCGGTGCCGTTACCAGTGCCCCAGGCTGGTGCCTTTGCATGACGCTGCCTCCAGTCACCCCCACGCCGCCCCCTCCTCCATTACCCATTTCCTAATCATGGCTACATTAGCCGCCCAGTTGTAGCTACAGACATTCAGAAGTGCCAACCCCCCCTCCCCCCACTCACAGGGTCTTGTTGGCCCACACAAATCCCGTGATAATCCTGTTCAGCCGCTTGAAGAAGGATTTGGGGATGAAGATGGGAAGGCACTGGAAAACGAACAGGAATCTGGGGAGGACCGTCATTTACACGGTCTGCACCCTTCCCGCCAGGGAAAGCGGGAGCATGTCCCATCTTTTAAAGTCCCCCTCCATCTGCTCCACAAGCCGAGATAGATTGAGCCTGTGTAGGGCATCCCAATTCCTGGCCACCTGTATACCTAGGTAACAGAAGCTCCTCTCCGCCATCTTGAGCGGGATCTCTCCCAGCCTCTCCTCCTGACCCCTAGCGTGGATTACAAACAGCTCACTTTTCCCCATGCTCAACTTGTACCCAGAGAAGCTCCCAAAGTCTCTTAGGATCCACATGACCTCCCCCATCCCCTCTAGCGGGTCCAAAATATGCAATAGCGGGTCATCTGTGTAAAGCGAAACCCGGTGCTCCTCGCCCCCGCCGCCCCGGACCAGCCCCCTCCAGTTCCTTGAAGTCCTCAGCGCTATGGCCAACAGCTCAATTTCCAGGGCAAATAGTAACGGGGATAGGGGACACCCCTGCCTCGTCCCTCGGTGCAGCCTAAAATACTCCGACCTCAGCCGGTTCGTGGATACACTTGCTACGGGGGCCTGATACAGTAGCTTGACCCGCCCTATCAATCCCTCACCAAATCCAAACCTACACAACGCTTCCCACAGGTACTCCCATTCCACCCGGTCAAAGGCTTTCTCAGCATCCATTGCAGCTACTACTTCTGCCTCCCCTCCTTCTGAGGGCATCATGATAATGTTTAGGAGCCTCCTCACATTTGTGTTCAATTACCTGCCCTTGACGAAACCCGTCTGATCCTCATCAATCACTCCTGGGACACAGTCCTCTATTCTAGTAGCCAAAATTTTCGCCAGCAGTTTGGTATCCACGTTCAGGAGCGATATCGGCCTGTAGGACCCACATTGAAGCGGATCCTTCTCCCTCTTCAGGATGAGCAAGTTAGAAGCCTGCGACATCGTCGGGGGGAGGGTTCCTCTCTCCTTAGCCTCGTTAAAGGTTCTTACAGGCGTGGGCTCAGCAGCTCCGAGAATTTCTTGTAGAATTCTACAGGGAAGCCATCCAGTCCTAGGGCCTTGCCCGACTGCATACTTTCTAGGCCCTGAACTATCTCCTCCAACTCAATCGGGGCCTCCAGTCCTTCCACCAGGTCCTCGTCCACATTTGGGAACCTCAATTGGTCCATAAATTGCTTCATCCCTTCCTCTCCCACCAGGGGCTCTGACTCGTACAGTTTACAATAAAACTCCTTGAAGACTTTGTTGATCTTCTGTGGGCCCCAAGACCGTGTTACCTGCCTTATCCCTAACTCCCACAAACTCCCTGGCCACTTCTCTCCTGCGAAGTTGGTGCGCCAGCATCCTGCTTGCTTTCTCCCCATACTCGTAGACTGCCCCTTTCACCTTCCTCAGCTGTGCCTCGGCCTGCCCAGTGGTCAGCAGATCAAACTCCGCCTGCAGTCTCCGGTGCTCCTTTAGCAGCCCCGCCTCGGGGGTCTCCGCGTACTTTCTGAGTATCTCTCTGTGGTAGTATGGCTAGAGAGATCATATTACCGGAGAACCAGGCTGCCATTGGTACAGCAGCCTCGCTGCCCATTGGCCCAGGCAAGTCATGTGCCTCTCTGCCAATTGGTTGTGGCTGGTCATGTGACTCCCCGCCGATTGGCTGAGAGATTGGTAGCTCCGCCTACAAGGCGGGGTATAAGAGCTCGTGTTGGCTGGCAGTCGGCCTTTCTCTGTACGACCACTGCCGGGCTCACATCTAGCGTATTAAAGCCTGTTGTTTGGAACCTCACTACGACTCGAGTCCAATTGATGGTGCATCAATTTAATACGCTGGACTTTGAAAATGGAACTACGGATTAAGCCAGAATGCCTCCGGATCAGCTCGCATGCTGCAAACGCGTTAGCAACTTTTAAACCTTGGCTGGCGTGCTTCAACAGCTACCTCTCTACTACAGAAAATTAACCAACAAAGGAGCAGAAACCCCACATCCTCCACTCGTGCGTGGGCACCGCCGTTTACTCGATGATAAGAGGACGAACTGAACTATGATGTCGCCATGGATCTCCTAAAAGGACACTTCATCAGGCCAGTAAACCAAGTCTACGCGCGGCACCTCCTGGCAACAATTCCCCGGTGAGTCCCTCGATGAATTCTATCGGGCCCTCATTGTCCTAGGGAGAAACTGCGCCTGCCCGCAGGTCACTGCTGTGGAGCACACCAAACTCGATTAGGGACGCCTTTGTGGCGGGCACGCAGTCACCCCAAATACAGCAGAGACTGTTAGAGAAGGATGCTCTCAGCCTCACTGAGGCGCGGACCCTTGCATCCTCTTTGGAGATCGCGGACCCCAGCACGCATATGCCCCCGGCTGACCGGCAGCCCCTTAGGCAGCGTGGCACAGCCCCCTCACCCCTGCCGACTCGGACCCCAAACCTGCGCTGCAGGACGCCCAGACAAGCCCACGGGCCCCCGCTGCTATTTCTGCGGGCAGGCCAAGCACCCCCGCCCGCGCTGCCCGGCCCACACCGCAGTCTGCAAGAGGTGCGGCAAAAAGGGCCATTTCGCGGCCGTCTGCCTTTCCAAGTCGGTCGCTTGCCATTCCAGACAGCGACCGCTGGCCCCCCCGCACTCCTCTAGGGCCCCGTGCGGCCCGCGGACCTCGCATGACCCATGGCCGCCGCCATTTTGGGCCCCCGACGCCACGTGCGAGACCCGGGCGCCGCCATTTTGGGCCCCCGACTCCACGTGTGACCCCAGGGTGCGGCCATCTTGTTCATCCCCCACCACGTGCGGCTGATGGGCGCCGCCATCTTGGATCGGCACGAAGGACCCCGCAAGCGATTACTCCGTCCTGGATAACGACTCCGCGTTCTGCCACGACTCGCCTCGGTGACACTGGACCAGACACGGCCCCGCACGCTTTCCACGGCGACCACACAGATCCACCTCGACGATCGCGAAACAAGCTGCCTACTGGACTCCGGGAGCACAGAGTTTCATCCACCCCGACACGGTAAGATGCTGCGCGCTCCCCGTTCACCCCGTAAAGCACAAAATAGCTGGCATCTGGTTCGCACTCCGTCCAAATCACCGGGTGCTGCGTAGCGGACCTCACGGTCCAGGGGAGGGTTTTTAAAAATTATAAATTCCTCGTCCTCCCCCGCCTCTGCGCACCGGCACTTTTTGGACTGGATTTTCAGTGCAACCTGCAGAGCCTAACTTTTAAATTCGGCGGCCCTATTCCCCCCTTACTGTTTGCAGCCTCACGACCCTCAAGGTCGACCCCGCTTCCTTGTTTGCAAACCTCACCCCGGATTGCAAACCCGTCGCCACCAGGAGCAGACGGTACAGTGCCCAGGACCGGACCTTCATCCGGTCCGAGGTCCAAAGGCTCCTGAAGGAAGGGGTCATAGCGGCTAGCAACAGACCCTGGCGAGCACAAGTGCTGGTGGTTAAGACTGGGGAGAAAAACCGTATGGTCATCGATTACAGTCAGACCATCAACAGGTTTACGCAGCTGGACGCGTATCCTCTCCCCCGTACTTCCAACTTGGTTAACAGGATTGCACAGTGCAAAGTCTTTTCCACGGTGGACCTCAAGTCCGCCTAACACCAGCTCCCCATCCGCATGAGTGACCAAAAGTGCACTGCGTTCGAAGCGGATGGGCGACTCTACCACTTTTTAAGGGTTCCCTTTGGTGTCCCGAATGGGGTCTCGGTCATCCAAAGAGAGATGGACCGAATGGTTGACCAATATGATTTAGGAGCCACATTCCCGTATCTCGACAATGTCACCATCTGCGGCCACGACCAGCAGGACGACGACACCAACCTCCGTAAATTCCTCCGAACCGCAAAACTCCTTAACCTCACGTATAATAAGGATAAGTGCGTGTTTAGCACCGACCGTCTAGCCATCCTCGGCTACGTAGCGCGTAACGGAGTGATAGGCCCCGATCCCGAACTCATACGCCCCCTTATGGAACTCCCCCCTTCCCAACTCCCTCAAAGCCCTCAAACGCTGTCTGGGCTTTTTTCTTATTATGCCCAGTGGGTCCCGAACCACGCCGATAAAGCCCGCCCCCTCATCCAATCCACCACGTTCCTCCTGATGATGGAGGAAGGCCAGGCCTTTAGCCGCATCCAAACTAACATTGCGAAGGCCACGATGCACGCTGACGACGAGTCCCTCCCATTCCAGGTCAAGAGCGACACGTCCAATGTAGCTCTGGCGGCCACCCTCAACCAAGCGGGCAGACCCGTGGCCTTTTTCTCCAAGACCCTCCACGCTTCCGAAATCCGCCATTCCTCGGTGGAAAAGGAGGCACAGGCCATAGTAGAAGCTGTGCGACATTGGAGGCACTATCTGGCCGGCAGGAGGTTCACCCTCCTCACAGATGAACGGTCAGTAGCCTTCATGTTCGTTAATGCACAGAGGGGCAAGATCAAGAACAACAAGATCTTGCGGTGGCGGATCGAGTTGTCCACGTACAACTATGATATCTTGTATCGTCCTGGGAAGCTCAAGGAGCCTTCTGATGCCCTGTCCCGCGGCAACTGTGCCAACGCGCAGGTAGACCGCCTCCGCACCCTCCACGCGGACCTCTGCCATCCAGGGGTAACCCGGTTCTTTCATTTCATTAAGACCCGCAACCTGCCCTACTCCATCGAGGAGGTCAGGACCGTGACCAGGGATTGCCACATTGACCAGGGATCGCCAGGGGCTGTTTAGCACACAGCTAAATCGCTGGCTTTGAAAGCAGACCAAACAGGCCAGCAGCACGGTTCGATTCCCGTAACAGCCTCCCCGAACAGGCGCCGGAATGTGGCGACTAGGGGCTTTTCACAGTAACTTAATTTGAAGCCTACTCGTGACAATAAGCGATTTTCATTTCATTTTTCATTTGCGCAGAGTGCAAACCGCACTTTTACCGCCCCGAGCAGGCGCATCTGGACTTCAGCATGGACTTCAAGGGTCCCCTCCCCTCCAACAACCGCAACATATACTTTTTAAATGTGATTGACAAGTACTCCCACTTCCCTTTTGCCATCCCCTGCCCCGAAATGACCATTTCAACTGTCATCAAAGCCCTCCTCTCCATTTTCTCCCTGTTCGGTTACCCCGCGTACATCCACAGCGACCGGGGGTCCTCCTTTATGAGTGACGAACTGTGTCAATTCCTGCTCAGCAGAGATATCGCCTCTAGCAGGACGACCAGTTATAACCCCGGGGTAATGGTCAGGTCGAGAGGGAGAACGGTGAGGTCTGGAAGACCGTCCTACTGGCCCTACGGTCCAGGTGTCTCCCCGTCTTCCACTGGCAAGAGGTTCTCCCAAACGCCCGCCACTCTATTCGGTCCCTCCTTTGTTCTGCCACGAATCAAACACCTCATGAACGTCTTCTGGTTTTCCCCAGGAAGTCTTCCTCTGGGACCCCACTCCTGACCTGGCTGGCCACCCCCTGCTCCGGAAGCATGTGCGGGTGCACAAGTCCGACCCGTTGGTTGAGAGTCCAGTTACTCCACGCGAACCCGCATTACGCGTACATGGAGTATCCCAACGGACGTCAGGACACGGTCTCCCTTCGGGACTTGGCACCCACCGGAGTGCGGCCACACCCCCCAACACCAACACCTTCCCCCAGTTCCGACCCCCCCCCCCCCCCCCCCCCCCCCCCGGCACCCCCAGCTTCCCCCGGCCCGGCTACTACCAACTCCGACCAGGGGTACGGACACAGGACCATGACCATAGCTCCCGGAGTCACAGACGACCACCGCTCCAACGTCACCGGCGCCGCTGCGCAGGTCCGGCAGGACACCCAAAGCACCCATCCGGCTGAACGAGTCAATTTGATGGACCTTATGGACTTTCATGTTCTGCACATGTGGTCAGCAGATCAAACTCCGCCTGCAGTCTCCGGCGCTCCTTTAGCAGCCCCTCCTCGAGGGTCTCCGCGTACTTTGAGTATCTCTCGGTGGTAGTATGGCTAGAGAGATCATATTACTGGAGAACCAGGCTGCCATTGGTACAGCAGCCTCGTTGCCCATTGGCCCAGGCAAGTCATGTGCCTCTCTGCCAATTGGTTGTGGCTGGTCATGTGACTCCCCGCCGAATGGCTGAGAGGTTGGTAGCTCCACCTACAAGGCGGGGTATATGAGCACGTGTTGGCTGGCAGTCGGCCTTTCTCTGTACGACCACTGCCGGGCTCACATCTAGCGTATTAAAGCCTGTTGTTTGGAACTTCACTACGACTCGAGTCCAATTCATGGTGCAGCACTCTCCCACTAGCCTCTCCCTCTGCGCCCTCTCCCTCTTCTCTCTATGGGACCTAATAGAGATGAACTCCCGTCTAATAAATGCCTTCATAGCCATCCAGACCGTTGTTGCTGTTACCTCCCCCTGTATAGTTTGTTGTCACAGAATTCTGAATGCTCCTCTTTATCCGCCCACACACATCTTCATCCGCTAGCATTCCCACATCCAGTCTCCAGAGGGGATGCTGCGATCCCTCCGCCCTAGTCGCAAGTTCACCCAGTGCGGGCATGGTCTGAGAACGCAATGGCCGAATACTTGACCCCCCTCCACCCTTGGGATTAACACCCTGTTCAACACAAAGAAGTCGATCCGAGAGTACACTTTGTGAACGTGGGAGAAAAAAGAGAACTCCTTTCCCTTGGCCGCGCAAATCTCCATGGGTCCACGTTCCCCATCTGATCCATAAACTCCCTCAGGGCCCTGGCTGCTGTCGGTCTCTTTCGCAACCTGGACTTAGACCGGTCCAATGCCGGATCCAGGACTGTGTTGAAGTCCCCCCCATAATCAAGTTACTTGACTCCAAGTCCGGCATTTTACCCAGCATGCGTCTCAGGAATTCCACGTCGTCCCAGTTCGGGCATAGACGTTCACTAACACCACCCGGCCCCCCTGCAGTTTACCACTCACCATAATGTACCTGCCCCCTTGTCCACCACAATACTCCCTGCTTCGAATGCCACCCGTTTACTCACCAGAATTGCCACCCTTCTGGTCTTTGAGTCTAGCCCCGAGTGGAACACCTGGCCCACCCATCCCCTCCTCAACCTAGTGTGGTCAGTGAGTTTTATATGCATCTCCTGTAGCATGGCCACGTCCGCCTTTAATCTCTAAGTGCGAGAACACGCAGGCCCTCTTGACCGGCCCGTTCAGACCCCTCACATTCCACGTGATCAGCCTGGACGGTGGGTTCCCCCCCCCCCCCTTGCGGACCAGCCATTTCCCTATTTTGGCCAGCCACGTGCCCGCACCCCCCCGTTCGCTCCACCCCTCCCGCTGGAGGCCCCCCCACCCGACTCTCCATCTGTACCCAAAAGTTGGCTCCCCTTCAGTCAGCAAAGCAGCATCCCAACCCCACACCCGCTCAGCACTGATTTCCCCCCCATATGCTTCCGTTAGTCAGCTAACCCATGCTGACCCGGCCGCCCCCACCTCTATCCTGAATCTTACTGTTGATTCCTTCTTCGGGCCCCCAACCTCCCCTCCCCCACAGAGTAAGAGAGCGAGAGCCATCCAAATTCTTCCCGTGAGACAAGAAACACATCCCGGGCGTTACCACACCCCCTGAAAAAACCCAAAAGCGAACAACTTAAATTTTCCTACCAATCAGGCCGGTTACACATCCCCACCAGGGCGTTTCACCCACGAGCAGCTGTCCTTTAGTTCGAGTCCAGCTTTTCATGTTTAATAAATGTCCACGCCTCATCTGGCGTATCGAAGTAGTGGTGCCTGTACTGGTACGTTACCCAAAGTCTTGCCGGATGCAGCAGCCCGAATGCAGCAGCCCGAACTTCACCCCTTTATTGTGGAGGACCGCCTTAGCCCAGTTGAATCCCGCGTGCCTCTAAGCCAATTCAGGCCACAGGTCCTGGTATATACGAATCTCGCAGTTCTCCCACTTACTGCTTCTTTGCCCAACGCAAGACACGCTCCCTGTCTGTGAAGCGGTGGAACCTTATCACCATCGCCCTCGGTTGCTCGTTCGCCCTAGGCTTCCTCGCGCCCGGTCCAGTTCCAAGGGCCGCGAGTAGGCCCCTGTGCCCATCAACGTCACCGGCATTGTAGTCACATACATGCTCGCGTCCACCCCCTCCGCACCTTCAGGGAGGCCCAGAATTTGCAGGTTCTGTCTCCTAGACCTATATTCGAGGTCATCCTGTCTCTCCTGCCATCTCTTGTGCAGGGTCTCATGAGCCTCCACCCTGACCGCCATGCCCAGGATCTCATCCTCGTTGTCAGGTACCTTTCTCTCCACCTCTTTGATCACCTTCTGAGTTTCCACCATCCTTTCCATAGAGGCCTTCATAGGGGCCAGCATCTCAGTCTTCAGCTCTGCGAAGCAGCTTCTTAAGAACTCCTGCTACTCTCTCGACCACTGGGCCCAATCTGCTTGGTCCGTGCCGGCTGCCATTTTGTCTTCACGGACCCATTCCGCTCGTTTCCCCGCAATCGCTCTCTTGATGGCCCCACTCCTGGTCCCCTCCATGCTGGACCTCTCCAGCGTCTCTTGCCACGCAGGGGATCACCGCCGAAGTGCCACTACAACTCCGTTAAAGGGCCCAAATGTCCGGTCTCAGCGGGAGCTGCCGTGTGCGCGACCTATTCGGACATGGTCGCTACCGGAACCTCTGCACATTTTTAATCTCTGCATTCAGGCCAGAACTTAACCACTCGTTGCATGTAAATGTTTTTCCTCAGATTGCTTTTGATTATTTTGCAAATTATTTAAAATCTGAACTCACTAATTTTCAATCCTTTCACAAGTGGAAACAGTTTCTCCCCATCTACTCTATCCAGGTAGATAGGTACAAATGCCTTTTAACAGAGTGTAGATTATTGAAGGTAAGGGAGATTAAATAAGGAGTTCCTCAAGTGGCGGTATAGTGATAATGTCGCTGGTCTAGAAACACAATCATACTCTGGGACCATGGGTTAAAATCTGATCACAGCAGCTAGTGGCACTTTAATAAATCTGAAATAGGTAAGCTCAATAATTCTAACCCATGACAGCCATCATTAACTGTTGTAAAAACCCATTTGGTTTGTTAATGCCCTTTGGGGAAGGAAATCTGCCATTTTACCCAACAAAAGGCAGAAAGTGGGGATAACTGGGTCTTTATCTGGTTAACAAGCTGTAACCAGTGGGGTGCCACAGGTTTCAGACCTTGGGTCCCAACTATTTACAATTTATATTAATAACTTAGTTGGAGGGATAGAATGTACAAGATCCAAATTTGCAGATGACATTAAAATAGGTGGGAAAGCAAGTTGCAATGAGGAAATAAGAAATTTACAGATGGATATGGATAGGAACATAAGAATTAGGAACAGAAGTAGGTAATTTCATACTCAGATTGTACGAGAGAGGACAGAGTGCCATACTAGAATTTTAGCATTGGGCAGAGGTAATTATTCTGGCCTGAGGAAAGAGTTGGCCCAAGTAGATGGAGCACAAATAATTGAGGGTAGGTAGGACAGTATATTCCTGAGAGGAAGAGAAATTGTAAAAGGAAGAAAAATGTTCTGTGGTGAAACAAGGAAGTTATTAAGGCAGAAACTATGGCATACCTTATTGTAAAAGCTAGTAGCAAGTTGGAGGATTGGGAGAACTTTAGGGTTCAGCAAATGGCTACTAAAAATATTAAAAGAGCCAAGATGGGGCAGCAGAGTAGTGCAGTGGTTAGCACTCTGCCTCACGGCGCTGAGGTCCCAGGTTTGATCCCAGCTCTGGGTCACTGTCCGTTTGTAGTTTGCACATTCTCCCAGTGTTTGCGTGGGTTTCACCCCCACAATCCAAAGATGTGCAGGTTAGGTGGATTGGCCATGCTAAATTGTCCCTTAATTGGAAAAAAATAATTGGGTACTCTAAATTTTTTAAAAAAGAGCCAAGGTGAACTTCGAAAGGAAACTAGCAAAAAACATACATACTTCTATAAGTATATAAAGAGGAAGAGAATAGCTAAAGTAAATGTTGACCCTTTAGAGGACAATATTGGTGAGGTAATAATGGGGGAACACAGAGATGGCAGAGTCACTGAACAATTATTTTGGCCCTGTCTTCACGATAGAGGACAATAAAAATGTTCCAAAAGCTGCAGTTAATGCAGAGGAGCCTGGTGCACTAACCATCACTAGGGGGACGGTATTGAATAAACAAATGGGATTAAAGGCAGATTCGTCTGCGGGACTTGATGGCCTGCACCCCAAGATATTAAGGGAGATGGCAGTAGACATAGTGGATGCATTGGCTATGACATTTCAGAATTTCCTGGATTCTGGAGGAGCCCCAATGGATTGGGAACTCCTAATGTGACACCCCTATTCAAAAAGGGAGAGGGGCAAAAAGTAGGAAACTATAGACCAGTTAGCTTGACCTCTGTGGTGTGGAAGTTTCTGGAACCAATCATTAAGAAGGAGCTGACTGAACATTTGGAAAGACAAAGCTCAATCCACCATTGTCAGCATGGTTTTATGAAAGGTACGTTATGCTTGACAAACTTGCTTGGTTGCTGGAAGACGTAACCAGCAAGTTGGATAATGGGAACCTGTGGAGTGGTATATCCAGACGTCCAGAAGTTTGGGCTTATACTCCCTGGAGTTCAAAAGGATGAGAGGGGGTCTGATCAAGGTATATAAAATACTAAAAGGGGTTGATAAAGTAAATGCATACTAAATATTCCACTCGGGGGCAATCTAGAATGAGAGGTCACAGATATAGGTTGACAGGTGGTAGATTTAGAACAGAGATGAGGATTGTTTTGTTTTGTGATTATGTTCGTTGTATGAATATATAAATGCCTCAAAATATTTTTATTTAAAAAAAAAAAGAACTGAGATGAGAAGGAACTACTTCTAGCAGAGGGTGGTGAATTTGTGGAACTGGCTGCCCCATAGTGCGGTGGCGTCTGAGTCATTAAATGGCTTCAAGAAGGAAATAGATATATTTCTGATTTTAAAATGGGTTAAAGGTATATGAGGAACCGGTAGGGAGGTGGATTTGAGACCAGGAAGAGATCAGCCATGATATGATCGAATGGTGGAGCAGGCTTGAAGGACTGAATAGGAACATAGGAATTAGGAGCAGAAGTAGGCAGTTCAGCCCCTGGTCTCAAATCTACCTCTCTACCTATTCCCCACATCCCTTTAATGCATTTGTAGGTTAGGTGAGTGGGCCAAAATTTGACAGATGGAATTTAACTTGGAAAAGTGGGAAGTTATCCATTTTGGTCAGAGGAATAAAAAGACAAGTTATTATCTAAGTGGAAAGAAACTTTAAAATGCTTCCATGCAGAGGGATCCAGATGTCCTCGTGCATGAATCTCAGTTAGTATGCAGGTGCAGCAGATAATAAGGAATGCAAATAGAACTTTGGCATTCACTGCTGATGGAATAGAATATAAAAGTAGGAAAGTGCAGTTACAACCATAAAGGACATTGGTGAAACCACATCTGGAGTACCGCAGAGAGTTTTGTCCCCTTTCTTGAGGAAGGCATGAGAGACGGTTCAGAGAAGGTTCACTGGATTGATTCCAGGGATGAAGGACTTGTCTTATGAAGAGAGATTGAGCAGTTTAGTCTATACCTGTTGGATTTTAGAAGAATGAGAGGAGATCTAATTGAGGTATAGAAGATGCTAAAAGGGATTGACAGGCCAGTCAGCGTTTCCCCTTGTTTTTTTTTTTTAAATAATTTTTATTGAAGAAATTTTTCAAAATACAAACATTTTAACCCCCCCTACATTTACATTTAAATTATAACAAAACAAAGTCAAACCCCCCTACTAAACAAGAAAAAGAAAAAAGTCCCCCCCCCCCCTACTCGCGCGTCCCCCCCCCCCCCCCCCCCCACCGGCGAACCGACAGTCAGACCAACTTATCATTTCTGGCAGTGTCCTCGGGCAGGCCTTGCCCGTGCCACCACCGCTACCGTACTTCCTTCGTCTTTGTCCCCCCTCCCCCCCCCCCCCCCCCCCCCCCCCCCCCCCCCCCCCCCCCCCCCCCCCCCTCCCGGGTTGCTGCTGTCACGACCTCAGTTTCTATCTCTGATCTAAGAGGTCCAGGAAGGGTTGCCATCGCCTGAAAAACCCCTGCACCGACCCTCTCAGGGCGAATTTGATCCTTTCCAATTGGATGAAGTTTGCCATGTCGTTTAACCAGGTGTTAACACTCGGAGGCCTTTCGTCCCTCCACTGAATCAGGATCCTCCTCCGAGCCACCAAGGACGCAAAGGCTAATATTCCAGCCTCCCTCGCCTCCTGTACCCCGGTTCCACCCCAACCCCGAAGATCGCAAGTCCCCATCCTGGCTTGACCCTGGACCCCACCACTCTCGACACCGTCCCTGCCACCCCCTTCCAGAACTCCTCCAGTGCCGGACATGCCCAAAACATATGTGCATGATTCGCAGGGCTTCCCGAACATCTAATACACCTGTCTTCACCCCCGAAAAACCGACTCATCCTTGTCCCCGTCATGTGGGCTCTATGCAGTACCTTAAATTGAATGAGACTTAGTCTCGCACATGACGACGACGAGTTGACCCTCTCCAGGGCGTCTGCCCATGTCCCGTCCTCTATCTGTTCCCCCAGCTCTAACTCCCACTTATCTTTCAGCTCCTCTACTGGTACCTCCTCCACCTCCTGCATAATCTTATAGATGTCCGAGATCTTCCCCTCCCCGACCCAGACCCCTGATAGCACCCTATCACTCACCCCCCTGTCGGGGAGCGCGGGGAACCCCGCTACCTGTCGTCTGGCAAATGCCTTCACTTGGAGGTACCTGAACGTGTTCCCCGGGGGGAGCCCAAATTTCTCCTCCAGCTCTCCCAGGCTCGCAAACCTCCCCTCTATAAACAAGTCCCTCAGTTGTCTAATACCCGCCCTCTGCCAGCTCTGGAATCCCCCTCCTGTGTTTCCCGGCGCAAATCTGTGGTTCCCTCTTAGTGGTGCCCCTATCAGACCTCCCACTTCCCCCCTGTGTCGCCTCCACTGCCCCCAGATCTTGAGGGTGGCCGCCACCACCGGGCTCGTGGTATACCTCGTGGGAGGGAGCGGCCATGGTGCCGTTACCAGTGCCCCTAAGCTTATGTTGCCGCAGGACGCCCTCTCCATGCGCTTCCAGGCTGCCCCCTCCCCTTCCATCATCCACTTTCGTACCATCGATGTATTTGCCGCCCAGTAATATCCTGAAAGGTTGGGTAACGCCAGCCCTCCACTATCCCTACTCCGCTCCAAAAGACCCTTCTAACTCTCGGGGTGCCATGTGCCCACACATACCCCATGATACTACTCGTTACCTTCTTGAAAAAGGCCCTGGGGAGGAAGATGGGCAGACACTGGAACAAAAACAAGAACCTCGGGAGGACCGTCATTTTAACTGACTGCACCCTCCCTGCCAGCGACAGCGGCACCATGTCCCACCTCTTAAACTCCTCCTCCATCTGTTCCACCAGTCTGGAAAAGTTCAACTTGTGGAGGGTCCCCCAGTTCTTTGCCACCTGCACCCCCAAATACCTAAAACTTTTAACTGCTCTTTTGAAGGGGAGCCTCCCAATTCCCTCCCCTTGGTCTCCCGGGTGTATTACAAAGACCTCACTTTTCCCCAGATTTAATTTATATCCCGAAAAGTCCCCGAACTCCGCTAGTATCCCCATTACCTCCGGCATTCCCCCCTCCGGGTCTGCCACATACAACAACAAATCATCCGCATAGAGCGAGACCCGATGTTCCTCCCCTCCCCTTGTCAGTCCTCTCCACCCCCCTGAACCCCTCAGTGCCATCGCCAACGGCTCAATCGCTAATGCAAAGAGTAAGGGAGATAGGGGACATCCCTGCCTAGTACCTCGATGGAGCCCAAAATATTCTGACCTCCTCCCGTTTGTTACCACACTTGCCATTGGAGCTGAATAGAGCAGTTTTACCCACTTGATAAATCCCTCCCCAAACCCAAACCTTTCCAACGTCTCCCACAAATATTCCCACTCCACCCTGTCAAATGCCTTCTCCGCGTCCAGCGCTACCACTATCTCCGCCTCCCCTTCCACTGCTGGCATCATAATCACATTTAACAATCTCCGGACATTTGTGTTAAGTTGGCGTCCCTTCACGAACCCCGTCTGGTCTTCATGGACTACCCCTGGCACACAGTCCTCTATCCTGGTTGCCAGGACCTTTGCTAACAGCTTGGCGTCAACATTCAGGAGGGAGATGGGCCTGTAGGACCCGCACTGGACCGGGTCCTTGTCCCGCTTCAAAATCAAGGAGATCAGGGCCTGCGACATTGTTGGGGGCAGAACCCCCCCCTCGCGCGCCTCATTAAAGGCTTGCACCAGCACTGGACCCACCAAGTCCACAAATTTCCTGTAAAACTCCACCGGGAACCCATCCGGCCCCGGCGCCTTCCCCGCCTGCATCTGGCCTATCCCTTTAATTAGCTCCTGCAGCTCTATCGGCGCCCCCAACCCTTCCACCAGCTCCTCCTGTACCTTTGGGAACCCCAATTTGTCGAGAAAGTTCTTCATTCCCCCTCTCCTCTTCGGCGGTTCAGACCTATACAATTCCCTATAGAAGTCCCTAAAGACCCTATTCACCTCTTGCCCCTTCTGCACTACGTCCCCACCCCTCTCTCTCACTCCCCCAATCTCTCTGGCTGCATCTCGCTTACGAAGCTGGTGTGCCAGCATCCTGCTCGCCTTTTCCCCGTACTCATACGCCGCACCCTGCGCCCTTCTCCACTGCATTTCCGCCTTCCTAGTGGTCAGTAGGTCGAACCTGGCCTGCAAGCTACGCCGCTCCCTTAATAGCCCCTCCTCTGGTGCCGCCGCATATTTCCTATCTACTTCTAGGAGCTCCCCCACCAGCCTCTCCCTTTCCTGCCTCTCCTTCCTCTCTCTGTGTGCCCTTATGGAGATCAGCTCTCCTCTAATCACTGCTTTCAAGGCCTCCCAAACCGTCCCCACCTGCACCTCACCTGTGTCATTCGTACCCAGATAGTTCTCAATGCCCGTTCTCACCCTTCTGCACACCTCTTCGTCCGCCAACAGCCCTACATCCAGGCGCCACAACGGGCGTTGGTCCCGCGCCTCCCCCATGTCCACGTCCACCCAATGTGGTGCATGGTCCGATATCGCAATGGCCGAGTACTCCGTGTCCTGCACTCTCGGTATCAGCCCCCTGTTCAATACGAAAAAATCGATCCTAGAGTACACTCTGTGGACGTGGGAGAAAAAAGAATACTCCCTCGCCCTAGGCCTACCAAATCTCCATGGGTCTACCCCTCCCATCTGCTCCATGAACCCCCTTAACACCTCTGCCGCTGCCGGCCTCCTATTCGTCCTGGAACTCGATCTATCCAGCCCAGGGTCTAACACCGTATTAAAGTCCCCTCCCATGATCAGGCCCCCTGCCTCCAGTCCCGGGATGAGGCCCAGCAGGCGCCTCATAAAACCCGCGTCGTCCCAGTTCGGGGCATACACATTTACCAGTACCACATTCTCTCCCTGCAGCCTACCCCTCACCATCACGTACCTGCCCTCCTTGTCTGCCACCACCTCTGCCGCCACAAACGACACCCTCTTTCCCACCAAAATCGCCACCCCCCGGTTCTTGATATCCAAGCCTGAGTGGAACACCTGTCCCACCCACCCCCTTCTCAGGCGGACCTGATCTGCTACCCTCAAATGAGTCTCCTGCAGCATTGCTACATCAGCCTTCAGTCCCTTCAGGTGTGAGAAGACCCTTGATCTTTTGACCGGCACATTCAGCCCCCTTACGTTCCACGTGATCAATCGGGTCGCAGAGCGACCCGTCCCTACTCCCTGTCGATTAGCCATGTCTTGTCCCTTGCTCGCCCCGGGTCATCCCTTCTTTTCTGACCCGCTTCCCATAGCGATGGCCCCCCCCCCCCCCCCCCCCCCGGCTCTCCCCTTCTCGTCCCTGGTCTTTCCAGCAGCAACCCGGTGTCCCCCCCCAGCCCCCCCCCCCTTCCCCCCCCCCCCCCCCGGCTAGGACCCCTCCTAGCCGCGATGTACCCCACATCGTACTCCCGAGAGTCAGCTGGTCTCCGCTGACCCGGCTGCTCCTGCCACATTCCGACTCCTCCCGGTTCACCCCATCTGCGCCCGTGAAAGATCCCCTTAAAACCCCCGAGAAAGACCCGCATAATCAACCCGCTCCCCCCCGCCCCGTCTCCCCAACTTAACGATATAAATACCCAATGGCAACTAAATACATAAATACTTAACTACATACTTAAATAACAAAATAATTAACTAGCTATCAACTAACAGTGTGCCCAACCATCACCCTCCATCAAACAGTATAAATAACCGCAGATAACCATAACCCGAAAAGAAAAAAAAAAAAGAACAAAAGAAACCCCCCCAAGCACCCAAAGAAAAAGGGTAAGAGGGGTAAATAACTAAGGGAAATTGGAAACGGGAAGAAACACCCCATAAGAAGCCAACGACCCACAATAGAGATTTCAACAGTACAAATATACAGAAACACCCAACAACTCGAAACCTTCAAAATATTCAGAAAAGTCAACCGTTCGAGAAAAAAACACCCCAAACAATCCACGAAACTGTTACCCAGTTCCGACCTGGCCTGAAAAAGAAAAGGGCCACTTGCTCAATCAAGAGTCCCCCGGCGGCTACGACCGCCGGTGCTCCCAGGTTTTAGTTCGTGTCCAACTTTTCCTCTTGTACAAAGGTCCAGGCCTCCTCTGGGGACTCGAAATAATGATGTTGGTCCTTGTAGGTGACCCACAAGCGCGCCGGTTGCAGCATTCCAAATTTGATCTTTTTCGCGTGTAGCACCGCCTTTGTCCGGTTGTACCGGGCCCGCCGCTTTGCCACCTCCGCACTCCAGTCCTGGTACACCCTTACCGTCGAGTTCTGCCACTTGCTGCTTTTCTCCCTTTTTGCCCACCTCAGGACTTTCTCTCGATCACTTAGCCGCTGGAAACCGCACCAGCACCCGCCCTCGGGGGCTCGTTTGCCCTAGGCCTCCTGGCCATGACCCGGTATGCCTCTTCCAATTCCAGGGGCGCCGGACCGGCCCCTTCCCCCATCAGGGAGCTCAACATCTCCGCCACATATCCCGGGAGATCCGACCCCTCCAGGCCTTCTTCCAGGCCCAGGATCCTCAAATTTTTCCTCCTCATCCGAGTGTCCAGCTCCTCGAAGCGGCTCTGCCACTTCATGTGGAGTGCCTCGTGCACCTCCACCTTTGCCCCGATGACTGTGGCCTCCTCCTCCCTCGCGGTCATCTCCTGCTGCAGATCTTTAATCGACGCCTCTTGGATCGCCTGGGCTCCCACCAACCTGGTGGCCGTCGCGTTCATGGACTCTAGGAGCTCCACTTTCATCTCCGTGAAAAAACGGAGGAGAGCGGCCTGCTGCTCCTCCGCCCATTTCTTCCACTCCTCCGATGCACCGCCGGCCGCCATTTTGATTTTCTTCCCCCGCTTTTTTTGGGGAGCTGCTGCCGTTTTTCTTGCCGCTCCACTCCGGGTACCGACCATAAAATCGGTCTAGTTCTCCTCAGGGGACCTTCCCCCACCGGGATTCGTTTTTTCAGCGCCGTTGGGGCCCTCCAATTGGCCCAAAAACACCTTTGTTGCAGGAGCTTCCAAATGTGCGGCTTAGCTAGCCATAGCCGCAACCGGAAGTCCCGTTTCCCCTTGTTGGAAATTCTGGAATGATAGGCCATAGTCTTAGACTAAGGGGTAGTGGAATTAAAACTGAAATGAGGACGAATTACTTCACTCAAAGGGTCATGAGTGTGTGATATTCTCTACCTAGAGTGCAGTGAATACCAGAACACTAAACACATTTAAAGGAGACAGATAGGTTTTTTAGTAGGAGAATGAAGGGTTATGGGGAGTGGGCAGGAAGGTGGAGATGAAGCAGAGAGATCAGACACGATCTACTGAATTGCAGAGCAGGCACGAGGGACTGAACTGCCTACTCCTCCGAGATCTTATGTTCTTATATTTATGTTCTTTGCACTTTTAAGAGTCTGACTCAGAATATGCTGATAATGGGTTTCAACGCACGAGAATGTAGGAAGCATGTAGGTTGAGCACAGTAATATATTAAGAGCTAGTAAAAAGAGGAATCATAGTATATCAATTATAAAATAAAAGGTTACAGCAAAGAAAGCAAAGTCAGACAACAAGAGATGAAAGCAGCAGCAATTACATTAGTTTATTTTAAAAACAAATCATATCCTGACCACCAAGGTGAAGATTTCACATATTTGAGAACAGTATTCAATACTTGCCACTCAAACTTTAGAGTGTTATTACTGGTTTTGCTCACAGGCTTACAGCATGGTTGTGTTGTGAGTTAATTTGGCAAATGCACTTAAGGCCAAAGTTTTAAACAGATAAATACTGGAAATAATAGTTACAAATAAACAGCTATGGTCAGTACAAAATGGTTTCAGCCTCCAACTCACTGCACTGTCTTTTTCCTAAGTGAGAAAGTCAAATGCAAACCAAGAGGCTATCTGGTGCAATGGATGTTAATATGTCTGTGGGGGGAGGGGGAAGCTGGTAAAGAAAGACTTTGCATGAATGAGCATGAATTTGAGGTATATTTCAGCAAAGGTGGAGATATGGAAGTTCAGAGCAAAGACTTAGCACAGAATAATGTAACATTGGTGGTATGATGTGAACATATTCCAAGGTTTTCTATTTAGTTCAAGTGTTAAGACCAATATGCATTTTTTGAGTTGAACACATATCTATATATATGTATGTATGTATGTATATTTGTATGTTATGAAAGGTAAAATGGTTTCAGTTTTATCACACGCACACACACACACACAATGCGGTTACACACCTGAAATTAAAGAGATGGGTTAAAAAGGGATTGGGTGTTCAGTGATTTTGCTGGGTGAACATTAGGAACATTGGGCTGTTCCCTAGCAGCAGTCGTCAAATTACAGAAGCAACAAAAAAAAGGAGATGGGGGAAACTTCAGTGTGTGAGAGCGATGCCACGGATTTTCATCTCTCCAAGAGAAAAGGCGAGTGGGACTGAGTTAACTGAATCATCAGTAATAGGACTCAGTAATGTGAGCAGTTTGGTGGTGTTGTTACTGAAACAGTGGGCTGTAACTTCAGAGATCCCCAGAATCGCATTGGGGTGGGGTTGGGGGGGGGGGGGGGGGGTGGTACCCCAGAGATGCACTGGGATCCCTCTCAGACCTGCAAAGTAAGGGTTTGAATGGTAATTTCCCAGAAGTGCAAAATTCAAGTAAAATTGCAAACTTAGGATGGTTCTGACTGTGTTACACAAATAGTTCACCATAAAAAGTTTGAAGAATTGAAACCTTTTCTAACTTTTGGGTAACTATTTTAAAGACACAGATGCTGTAGCCACCAGCCCCCCTTCCCCCACAAATATACAGGAACTTCCCCATTCCTGAAGTGCCCAATACTCCCGAGCCCATAGGACAGGGGTGGGCAAACTTTTCCGTGCAAGGGCCACATTCAGAAATTCACAATTTTAAAGGGCCGCATAGTATATTAAGTAAAATAATTACTTCACCCGGTTATGATTCTGGGCGCCTCATATAGAACATAGAACAGTACAGCACAGAACAGGCCCTTCGGCCCTCAACGTTGTGCCGAGCAATGATCACCCTACTCAAGTCAACGTATCCACCCTATACCAGTAAGTAACCCATTAACCTTAAAAAAAATAATAAAAAATAAAAAAAAAATTTTTTTTTTTTTTTTTTTAAATGGCTTGGTGGGCCGCATAAAGACCTTTGGCGGGCCGCATGCGGCCCGCGGGCCGTAGTTTGCCCACCCCTGCCATAGGAGATTCCTACATCCTTGAAATACCCCTCCATTTCAAGCAAGTAATTGGGTGTAGAGTGGCAAACCGACAATGATTGCCACTCAGATCAAGTTATGGCCCAGTGAGTTTAAACTATGGTTATTTTGGCTGTCTTAGAGAGAGGTGAAAGTTGGATTAGAACATTAAGTAAATGCTGAAGAGGTCACCAGAAGAAAACAGTTTGCATGGATGCCAGTCCCAGTCAAAGAGCCTTTGTGTCAAGTTAGTGGTAACTCTTAACTGGTTTGTGTCTGTAAAAGATGTTGCTGGGGAAAGAAATTGAAACATCTTCTGGTGCTGGTATTGCAATCGTTCCAACCTTGGCTTTGTTTGAAAAAATTATCAGCAGACTCCTCTTCAGTAACTTTCCTCCATGATTAAAAAAAGATCCATCAAACCATGAGTCCATAGAACATAGAACATAACAGCGCAGTACAGGCCCTTCGGCCCTCGATGTTGCGCCGACCTGTGAAACCCCTCTAAAGCCCATCTACACTATTCCCTTATCGTCCATATTACTATCCAATGACCATTTGAATGCGTTTAGTGTTGGCGAGTCTACTTCTGTTGTAGGTAGGGCATGCCACACCCTTACTACTCTCTGAGTAAAGAACCTACCTCTGACATCTGTCCTATATTTATCTCCCCCTCAATTTAAAGCTATGTCCCCTCGTGCTAGACATCACCATCCGAGGAAAAAGGCTCTCACTATGCACCCTATCTAATCCTCTGATCATCTTGTATGCCTCGATTAAGTCACCTCTTAACCTTCTTCTCTCTAACGAAAACAGCCTCAAGTCCCTCAGCCTTTCCTCATAAGATCTTCCCTCCATACCAGGCAACATCCTGGTAAATCTCCTCTGCACCCTTTCCAATGTTTCCACATCCTTCCTATAATGTGGCGACCAGAACTGCACTCAATAAATGGATCTGACTCATCCAGTATTATCAGCTGGGATCACAGCAGAAGCAAGTCAATTGAGCAAATGGAAAACTAACACGACTCTGGGAAAGAACTATAATCTTTATTAGTGTAACAAGTAGGCTTACATTAAAACTGCAATGAAGTTACTGTGAAAATCCCCTGATCGCCACATTCAGGTACATTGAGGGAGAATTCAGAATCTCCAATTCACCCAACAAGCTTGTCTTTCGGACTTGTGGGAGGAAACCGGAACACCCGGAGGAAACCCACGCAGACACGGGGAGAACGTGCAGACTTCACACAGACAGTGACCCAAGCAGGAATCGAACCTGGGGCCCTGGTGTTGTGAAGCAACAGTGCTAACCACTATGCTACAGTGCCATCCGTTAATTAGCTAACTGCCATTCACTTCAACTTGGTCTGGAAAAATTTTTCCGCCAAATTAAAATACCATAAAAGACCCGACAAAGTGTCCTTCTCTTTTTTTTAATAAATTTAGATTACCCAATTATTTTTTCCAATTAAGGGGCAATTTAGCGTGGCCAATCCACCTACCCTGCACATTTTTGGGTTGTGGGGGCGAAACCCACGCAGACACGGGGAGAATGTGCAAACTCCACACGGACAGTGACCCAGAGCCGGGATCAAACCTGGGACCTCAGCGCCGTGAGGCAGTTGTGCTAACCACTAGGCCACCGTGCTGCCTCCAAATTGTCCTTCTCTACCACTCAGAATGATGGAAAATAATTACTAGAATTTATATCCACTGGACCAGCATCACTAGCACGGGAATATAAATATGTGCATTCATGTTACAGAGTGTCATTTTGAGATCTTATAAACCTTCTCCGATGTAATTATTTTACTGGCATCAGTTGACGGTTCTGAGCATGTGCAAGATTTGTGCAGGCTTTTGCATGGGTATCCTGCAAGCAAGACCTGTTTTGCTGGACCTTTTTTTAATAGTTATTACGGTTATTGATTTGTATAAAGAAGTAATTCCTTCTTTTAAAGAACGTATTCGACTATATTCTTTGTGGTCTCAAGTCGCCACAATTCATGTCAATTAGGAAGTTCAACATAATATAATGTTGAAAATATATATTTTGGCTGCACGCACGAGGAGACAAGTGAAGAACTGCTCCTTGTAAACCTTGTTTATCCAATCCCCATATCAAAGGAATTATGTTTTATTTAAAGAATGGAGATAGAGATGATGGTTTTATCTTTTGCCTCCGAGAACGGTTCTCCAGGTCCTCCACTTTCTCTAGCAGTCGCTTCTGCTGGTCATGCATCAGCCTAATCTCTGCTGCCATCGAGGTGGACTGTTCCTTCTGCTCCTCTAACCTCTGGATTGCCTGTCCCTGGGCTGCCAGTCTTGTCTCCACACGGTCAACCACCACCTTGATCGAGTCCACCGCCCGGGCCAGGTCCTCTGCACTTCCCTTTTGCTGTTGGGTGAACTTCTCATATAAGAAGCTCACCAACTGGTCCATCGACCACTGAGCCGACAGGGCCAGACTCTGCCTGTCCACCACCTCTGCGTGCGTTGTCGGCTCCTCACTCGCCTCAACCAACTGGTTAATTCCCGGGCACTTCATAAATTAGGGGTCGCTCTCTTCTGCTCTCACTTCTTTATCTTTTTCCTACAAAATTCCTGCGACAAACCGGTGTGAAGGTCACAAAAAGACCACCATGAGCGGGAGCTGCCAAATTTGCAACCACTCACTCCATGGCCGCCACCGGATGTCAATAATGGTTTTATCCTGAAAGTTCCCAGAAATGTAGTGATTTTATAACAGAGGTTCTATTGTTCATGAAAAACACAAAGCAATTTTCTTTTTCCAAGATAGCTTGACCATCAAATTTTTACAATTATTCATTGTAAAAGCCAGCAAATACAAGTTTAGATCAAAAGCGTCACATTTTCTCTTCCTCGGTCAGTTGTATGGTAAATGAGTAAACAACAAAGTGCATGATTAAGAAAATGAATAAAGTTTGTAATTATGGATATTATACCATGGAACCTTTTAAATTATGGTTTCAGAATGCTCATGAGAACAGTTATTGTCAGCCATACCTATTTCACCATTGATATCAGGTAGTTGTATGATTTGATCCTTTTCTTTCGCTTCCCCCTCATAGTCCTCTGCATTCAGCAATGATTTAGCATTTGGAGCATCATAGTGGGTACATGAGTTTGTCATCTCCCCAATAGTGTCTTGGGAGAACAGGGGTCCTGGTTTCACATCTTCTAATTTCACATCTGCTGGCTCCTTCAGTTTCACTACTTCATTTTCTTCTAGAAGAAAACCCAGAAGAACAGGGTGAATATTTTAACAAATTGATGCAAATTAGCTTTTTGTTTTGAAAAAAGCTTTTATTTCAACAGTAAAATACTGTGGATACAAATGGATAACAGAGCCACATTACTTGACACTTCCTCTTTTCTACAGCAAAAAGGTTCCTCAAAAAGACAAGAATTGTAGCTATGAAGGGAAAGCTCGGGCTTTAAAAATGGTTGTCCAACTGGAGGATTATGCATCAACAGATTTCAGACAGAAAATAGCAAACCTGAAGGCTCAGAATGGCTAACAATTAATATTTTGGGTTGGAAAAAGTTGACAAATAGAGAAATGCAAAAATAGTTGGCGGGTAGTAGACTTGACTAATGCTGAAAAAAGGCACCATTGTCGAAGATATTCGTATTGCACATGAGGACAATTCACAAGAATACCAAATGGAAAGGGAACAACAATTTCTACTTCACGAAAAGAGTGCTGGTTGATTGGCACTCTCTTCTTATGAAGTATAAATTGTTATTCCCTTTACATTTGGTATTTTTGCAAATTGTCCTGACGAGTGCAAGACAAAAATCTTTGACAATGTGTCTTTTCAGCAAGGCTGAAATTCAAAAAGGAAATTAACATACACCATCTACAGAGAGGGAGAGATAATAAAGTGATCAAAAAGGACAATTATATTCCGAGGAGCTTTTCTACTGAAGACTAGCTGTTTTGAACTGCACTTGCATTTTGAGGATGGTGGTGAAGAAACAAATAAAATCATGATGATATTTTCTGACATTTAAAGCAAGAAGTTGTGGAAAATAGTTTGAATCTAATGTAATGCATCAATTACTTGATTTTTCCACATAAAACCTTTCTCCTGTATTTTCTCATTACACATACAAAGACATCACAGTGGTTATCACTGCAGCGTCACAGCGCCAGGGACTCGGGTTCGATTCCAGCCTTGGATGACTGTGTAGAGTTTGTACATTCTCCCCATGTCTGCGTGGGTTTCCTCCACGTGCTCCAGCCCCCCCCCCCCCCCCCCCCCCCCCCGGAGGGCAGCATGGTGGTTAGCATAAATGCTTCACAGCTCCAGGGTCCCAGGTTCGATTCCCGGCTGGGTCACCGTCTGTGCAGAGTCTGCACGTCCTCCCCGTGTGTGCGTGGGTTTCCTCCGGGTGCTCCAGTTTCCTCACACAGTCCAAAGATGTGCGGGTTAGGTGGATTGGCCATGCTAAATTGCCCGCAGTGTCCTAAAAAGTAAGGTTACGGGGGGGGGGGGGGGGGGGGGGGGGTTGGGTTACGGGTATAGGGTGGATACGTGGGTTTGAGTAGGGTGATCATTGCTCGGCACAACATCGAGAGCCGAAGGGCCTGTTCTGTGCTGTACTGTTCTATGTTCTATAACCATCACAGTGGTTATCACTGCAGCGTCACAGCACCAGGGACTCAGGTTCGATTCCAGCCTTGGGTGACTGTGTAGAGTTTGTACGTCCTCCCCATGTCTGCGTGGGTTTCCTCCACGTGCTCCAGCTTTCCCCCTGCCCAATCCAAATGTGTAGGTTAGGTAGATTGGCCATGCTAAATTTCCCCTTAATGGCCAAGGATGTGCACGTTAGGTTACGAAGACAGGGCGGGGGATGGGGGAGTGGAGCTATGTAGAATGCTCTTTCGGAGAGTTGATGCAGACCCAATGAGCTGAATGGCCTCATTCTGCAGTGTAGGGATTCTAGGCTCAATTCTCCGTAAAACTTTCTAAGTGTGGTAACGAGCAGGAATTGTCGCGAGCTTCCCGGCGCTCAGCCCAGCGGGGCCGACAACGCAATTCAACGTTAATTGGTCCACTTAGCAAGGCCTCACGAGGGCAGCACGGTGGCGCAGTGGTTAGCACTGCTGCCTCATGGCGCCGAGGTCCCAGGCTCGATCCCGGCTCTGGGTCACTGTCCATGTGGAGTTTGCACACATTCTCCCCGTGTTTGCGTGGGTTTCGCCCCCACAACCCAAAAGTTGTGCAGGGTAGGTGCATTGGCCACACTAAATTGCCCCTTAATTGGAAAAAATGAATTGGGTACAATTAAAAACAAACAAGCCCTCACGGGGTTTTCGGCGCAAATGAAGGTTCAACAGCTGATTCGCCGGGACCGTGCTCGCCAGTCCCCCCCCGCTAACAAGGCAAGGTAGAGCAGCACTTAAGCTGCACTTGCTCAGCCAACCCCAGCCAGCTTGCAACAATCGCGCTGAGGAGACCAGCCCCATGATTCCAGGACTCTGATCTGGGGAGGCTGCTAGACACCTTGGAGATGTCCTGTTCCTCCGAGGGTCCCGGAGAGTCAGCCACAAGGCAGCCAGTGCTGCCTGGGATGAGGTGACCACTTACTGAATGACAGGAGGCCATTGGATATGGGGTGGCTCTCGTTAATTGCATGGGAATGGGGCTTAAGTGGTTTCTCATCACGTGACGGTGAGATCCCGATTTCACCCACGGCAGCAGGCCGGTTACATCGCAAACTGTTTGGCACTTGGCGCGGATCTTGTTCTTGGCCTCTCCTCATATTCACCTGCCTCGTTACGCTTGAACGAGAACATAACGAAGCTGGAGAATCATGTCCTATGATTCTAACCCACACCTGCAAATCTTTATTTACTTATAAATGCTTTTGAACATTACCAGTAAAATTTCAATGATTATAGGGGAAATCATGGGGCATTGAATTGGATGGAGAAGTGGAAGTGAGATCAGAAGATAAACCATCCTACTGAATGGGAGATCAGACTTGAGTAGGTCGTGTGGCCTAACCCGGCATCATCTTATATTCTTATTTTGCCTTCTTTTGCAGTTTTTATTGTTTTGTTCAATTAATTGTCACTTCGTTAAAGTGAAGAGCTTTTAAGCTGTGTTTGAAATATTAGAATCAATATTAATAACTATCTAAGTTCATGATGTTTCAATAAAGCCCTTTTAAGACTTTGGAGAAATAACTTTAATTTCCTCGAGAGGGAGCAATTGCTACATTATAATGGCATTATCATGAAATAATTTTCCATCTGTGTCACAGTTTTTTCAGTAAATTTAGGAACTGGTGCACTTACTGAAATCTTTATTCAGAAACACCTCAAACAAGTGAAAAGGGCATTGAAGAGCGCTGACTTCTGCCACACTGTGTTACCTCACTTTTATTAAAATTATACAACCCTGAGGCTTTTCCCTGCCTGGCTGATGTTCTGTAACTACACAGATGAAAAAGTATTTTTTATTAAGAGCTTCGAAGGGGCTTCAGGCCAATCCACATTCAACAACCTGCTCTGAAAACTCTGCGCACATTTAAAAAATATATATACTTAGAGTACCCAATTATTTTTTCTCCAATTAAGGGGCAATTTAGCACGGCCAAACCTGTACATCTTTGGGTTGTGGGGGTGAAACTCGCGCAGTCATGGGGAGAATGTGCAAACTCCACACGGACAGTGACCCAGGGCTGGGATTCGAACCATGGTCCTCAGCGCCGCAGTCCCAGGTGATAACCACTGCGCCACGTGCCGCCCCGTCTCTTCTCACATTTTGACAGCTGTGACACATTTTGCCACAGCAACTCAGAAAATCCACAAAATTACAGAACAATCTAGAGCATGGGGGGGGGGGAAGAGAACATACAATGTTCTTATATGTAGACGATCTGTTGCTATATATCACGGACACTCTCTCCAATGTGGGGGAGATCTGGGCAAGAGTGAATTCTTCCCAGTGAACCACCCGGGAGGGGAGCTGATCTGGGGGGGGCTCCCATTTCGTCCGGCCAAAACTAGTTTCCGGTATCTGGGTATGCAGGTGGCCCATGACCGGGCACACTGAATAAACTGGTGGATGGGGTGAAGGCCGAAGGGAAAAGGTGGGATGCTCTCCCTCTGACCTTGGCAGGAAGGGTACAGAAGGTGAATATTCTCCTGAGGATTTTGTTTTTATTCCAGTGTCTCCCAGTCTTCCTTCCCAAGTCTTTCTTTCGCAGGGTTAACAAATTTATATCTACTTTTGTCTGGGCTGGTAAGAGTCCTCGAGTTCATAAGACATTTTTGCAAAAGGATAGGCAGTTAAGGGGTTTGGCATTACCTAATCTGTTATGCTGTTACTGGGAGGCAAATATTGATAATGAGACCTGGACTCTATATGGGATTGGATAGAGGAGGTTTCGTGCATAGGTCGAGTCCGAGGGCTCTGGTTGCAGCACCACTCCCGTTTTCCCCTGCTAGATTCTCTTCGAGCCCGGTGACAATAGCCACTTTGAGGATTTGGTATTAGTTTAGGCAGCATTTTAACTGGACTCCATTTCACTGTTGGCTCTGATTTATGGTTTGTGCCATCGGTCTTCGATTCATTTAGGGCATGGGAGAGGGAGGGGTTGGAGAGGTTTAGAGACATGTTTCTGCATGGTAGGTTCATCTGTCGAGACAAATTGTGAGAGAAGTTCCAGCTCCCGAGAGGAGCAATTTTTTTTTTAACACAAGGAGCTTCTTTCATTTCCTCTGGTACCGCCATCTTTGCTTATGGATAGGGCCCTGTCTTGGCCAGGCTAGGGGAAGGTAAGATTTTGTAATTCTATGGGCAGATGTTGGTGACAGAGCAGGCAACATTGGAGGAAGTAAAGAGGAAGTGGGAGCGTGAGCTTTTGGGGGGGGGGGGGGGGGGGGGGGGGGTAATATTTACACCTCGAGAAGATCAAATACACCATGAGGAGTTTGGTGAAGGGTTCTGCTCGAGATGGCAGCCCTTAATCTCCTTCTTTAGGGAACTGATTACCATCAGCTGTTGGGGGTGTTGTCTTTTTAGTTTGGCTACGGTTTTATTTTCTTTATTGGGAAGGTGTGGACTGAGTGGGTGGTCTTTGGGAATAATATGGCGTTCACAGTTGCTGTATTGTTGTTCGGTTTGTTATAATGAAAATCCTGTTTGAATAAAAACATTTTTTTAAATTCCAGAACAATCAACAATATTTGAAGTAAAACAACCTACAACATCCTAAAAAAAAAGTCAATTTGTTCTAACAGACAGGGTGAACAGATTCTTTAAAAACTAATTCCAGGATCAGGATCCACTCTAAAAAAACTGATCAACTCATCCCTTGAGCTAGACCATGGGCTGGATTCTCCATCCCGCTGCGCCACATTTCCGTTTCACCACGCCGACAGGGTGCTACATTATGCTGGCCGGTCAATGGGGTTTCCCATTGTGGGGCTGCCCCACGCCGCGGGAAGCCCCTGGGCTGCCAGCAAAACAGAGCATTCCGACTGCGGATAATCCAGCCCCTTATCTGTGTACCAAGGTTTGTTGAAATAACGTCGATTTTTTATTTCAGATATTTTGTTTACAAACAGCCTAAAAGGAGTGAAAACAGTACTTCCACTCAATATCCAGGCCTGGGCTGACAAGTGGCAAGTAACAATAGAGTCACAGGAAGTGCAGGTAATGAAGATTTCCAATAAGAGAGAATCAAAAATCACCCCATGACATTCAATGGCATTACCATCACTGACTCTTCCACTATCAACAACCCATTGACCAGAAACTGAACTGTGCTAGCCATATAAATACTGCGACGATAAGAGCAGGTCAGAGACTAGGAATCCTGCAGCAAGTAACTCACCTCCTGGCTCCCCAAAGCCTGTCCACCACCTACAAAGTGCAAGCCAGGAGTGTGATGGAATACTTTACACTTGCCTGGATGAGTGCAACTCCAACAACAGTCAAGAAGGTCCAGCAAGATGGCGCCGGAGCGAGGCGACTCTCTGCAAGCTCTCCCCAACAGATCCACTTTTAACTTAACTTATACTCATTCTAACCTTTTAAAAATTAATTCTAAAGCTAACATTATTACTAACCTCTCTCTTTTATATTCTCATGTATTTTCTTGTATTTTCTTGAATTTTGTTTAATTCCCTTTTCTTCCATGTACTGAATGATCTGTTGAGCTGCTTGCAGAAAAACACTTTTCACTGTACCTCGGTACACGTGACAATAAACAAATCCAATCCAATCCAATCCAATCCAAGAAGCTCAACACCATCCAGGACAAAACAACCTGATTGGTTGGCACCCCTTCCACAAACATTCACTCCCTCCACCATCACCACCAACGCACAGTAGCAGCAGTGTGCACCATCTTCAAGATGCATTGCAGGAACTCACCAAGGCTCTTTAGGCAGCACCTTCCAAACCCACAACCACTACCATCTAGAAGGACAAGGACAGCAGATATCTGGAAACACCACCACCTGTAAGTTCCCCTCCAAGTCACTCACCATCCTGACTTGGAAATATATCACTGCCCCTTCACCGTCACTGGGTCAAAATCCTGGAACTTCCTCCCTAATAGCAGTGGATGTACCTACACCACATGGACTGCAACAGTTCAAGTAGGCAGCTCACCATCATCTTCTCAAGGGCAATTAGGGATGGGCAACAAATGCTGGCCTAGCCACCGAAACCCTCATCCTGTAAAAATGAATGAAACATTTTTAAAAACCCATCTTAAGTAGTGGATGTAAAAATTGAACCACATCCAGAACGACATCTTGTAAAAAATACACAAGATGAAGACCACCTATTGGGCTGGTTTAGCACAGTGGGCTAAACAGCTGACTTGTAATGCAGAACAAGGCCAGCAGCGCGGGTTCAATTCCCGTGCTGGCCTCCCCGAACAGGTGCCGGATTGTGGTGACTAGGGGCTTTTCACAATAACTTCATTGAAGCCTACTTGTGACAATAAGCGATTATTATTATTATTGCCCAGCTTATCCTGCCACATGGTATCTCAATCACAATATCTAACTGCCTCTTGAAAGACTCCATAATTCTTCCTCTGCTACTCTTCCATAAAAGGGTTTTACAGATATTAGTCACTCTTTTCAAAAAGAAAGATTTCCTGACATTGGTTTTTCACTTGGTTCTAACATTGTAGATTAACTTAACATTTGCCAAGAATTAACCCTTTTATTTACATTTCTAGCCTTGCATATCTCTATAAAATTCTTCTCATGGCTCAGGAGTTCAAGATTTTCCAGCCTTTTCTCATCGCTCAAATGCTATACTTTAATTCAGGCTGTTGGCTCTTCTTCATCCTGTTTTGCGAGCTTGGATGTCTCCCTATCAAAGTGACCATAACTGAACACTATTCAGGGTTTGGCTGGGCCAGATTATTATACTACTTCAGCAATACCTGACCGATTTGGCAAAATAGCTCAACCTTCATTACTTGCAGCTGTGCAATAATTGGATATGTCCAGTGTCAAGCCGATCACTCTCAAATCTCTTCCAGCCTTTTCCCTTCTGGTTCAACTTCATTTACTCATTAGATCCTCCATTTATTTGCATTCTAATGTACAACACCTTGTACTTATATACTGGGTTTTATCTGCCATAGTTCTACCCATTGCAAATATTATCAAAGTCCTTTTGCAAATCTCTGACCAATTCATCTGACCCCACTGAAGTTGTGAATCAGCTGCGAATCTGACTAATCAGATCAATCTGGAGCATAAAATCCGAAAAAGCACAGATCCAGAGACCACTTTACATAGAAAGCACCAGCCTAACATAATTTCCTTAACTGCTTCCTGCCTTTCTGATTATTCTTTATTCAACTCAGGTTTACCTAGGGTGCACACTGCTATACAGTAGTTTTTCATGTGGATGACGCAGTTATTTCAGGTGAAAGGCATCATTAGTGTTTTGAAGGACTAACAGGGAAAAAAAGAATAAAAAGCAATTAACCGTCAAACGTCAGATCAATAGAATGCGGTGAAAATACTGGAGTAAATTATCAAGGAAAATATTTTCTGAGCTATGCAGTCCATTCATTGGTTTTGGAGCACTGAATTTGACTTTCAATTTAAAAGGCGTTCTAAAGAGATTAAACACAATTGAACTGTATTGAATTATGCAGCTTTTTCAATCAATACTCATGCAGATTAATATTACACAATAAATTCATTCAGCTGTAATGACAAGTCTGCATATGATTTGATATTTATAAAGTAATTAGGTCAAAAGCCCAAACCACAAGGTGTGAAATAACAGCCAACCATCTGCCACTGGCGAAGACAAATTTCTGATGTTTGCAATTGGAGCCTTGTGGCACGATTCCTATTCTGAACAGGTACAGTTGCGCAAACAAAAGGTCTCAAGTGGACCAGTAAGATTTACAAAACAAATTTCTGGCAATATTTAGAATCAAAATTTGATTTGTCAATGTTTGTGGACTTAAAAATAGATTTTTTGTAGAATGCTTCACTAGAGTCACTTGGTATAATTAGGAAACCTCATTTTGAAAGCGTACATAAGAGGGCTAACTGATAAGTAAGTATTTGTGCTCTACTGATCAAGAATGTCTGAAGTTCAGTCCACGGTTCCAAGAGTTAAATGATAATAGGCACGGCAACATTAGGAGTGCTACAATAGAAGCTAAATCAAATAAGCTCCTAACAGGCTCCTATGCTAATACCTATTCGAAAGAAGCATGTATCAGTTGAGAACAGGATTAGATTGAGTGGTGATGCAACTCTGGATCCTTCTATGTAAAATGGTAGTATTTTTAAAAACCAACAGTGCACATCAATTATTCTTCTGCAAACATTCTTTGCCAACACATCTTTCCACGGATCATAAAATACCCTGTTTTTTTTTAAACATATTGATGGCAGGAAACAGATGTACCCAAGTCTCTGCCACAAAGTGATGTAATGCATAAAGAAGTTGACAGTTAACTTATTTATAGAAACAAAAACGATGCGGAAGGATGCGGTAACATCAGTGTTAGGTTTTACAATATCAAAAAGGAAACACATTGAGAGAATTTCATGATAAGGGCTGCTTTACAAACATAGAAAATAAAGAAAGGAAATTTTCAGGCTTTAGCATCTTCAGAGAGGACAGGAAAATTGACAACGTTTTTGTAATAAACTCAATTACCGGAATAGAATGTAAAATTTTTAGTACTGGTGATCTGGCAGCGAAAACAATATGGGTAGAGGTAAGAAACAGCAAAGGATGCAAGACACTGGTTGGAGCTGTTTGTAATTCCCCTGACAGTAGTGGATTATGCATTAATACAGAGATCAAAAGCAATGCAATTTGCGTTCAAGAAAGACAAGTTTCAAAGAGATTAGCAGTGAACTGACCATAGAAAATTGACTGAGCTGTTAATGGGTAACCTCTGGCCGGCACGGTAGCACAGTGCTTCACAGCGCCAGGATCCTAGGTTCGATTCCCGGCTTGGGTCACTGCCTGTGCAGAGTTTGCAGTCTCCCAGTGTCTGTGTGGGTTTCCTCCGGATGCTCTGGTTTCCTTCTACAAGTCCCGAAAGACGTGCTATTAGGTGAATTGGACATTCTGAATTCTCCCTCTGTGTACCCGAACAGGCGCCAGAGTGTGGCAAGTAGGGGATTTTCACAGTAACTTCATTGCAGTGTTAATGTAAGCCTACTTGTGACAAGAAAAAGGAAACCGAATGGATTAAGAATCATTAAAAAAACCAACTTGGATCCATTGGAGCGAAGAAGAGGTAGTGAAGAGGAATGTTAACTCATTAAAGGTGGATGGAGCCTCGACCATAAAAGATTATAATGAAATGGCACATTTATTGAATTAGTATTTTATATTCTTTTTCTAGAGTAAAGGAACGAAAGGATAAAATATCAGTAACACAGTTAACTTAAAAATAAGCGAAGTGAGATGGCCCCATGTTTTGGAGGAAAAAACCCAACATTTTAATGTTGGGGTTATGGTCCCTTCAAAAATTAGGTTTCTTTGAAAAATGATTTCTTGCATAAAGCAATTTCCTTCCAGTAACTGATTATCTGGCAAGTTGCTTGGGAGATAAACAATAGGAAAAGGGTCAACTGGAAGTTAATTACAGTGTACAGTAGAATTTGATGTGTGGTGCTGTTTTGAAGCAGTTTTGATGTTAGTCAGGAAAAAATTGGCTGCAGAGAAACATTTTTTTCAAACGGAATTCAGCTGCAATTCTGTGTGCTGGTTAAACGGTTTAAAACTATTTCGAGCTGAGTCTACTAACAATGATTTGCACTTCTGGGATAGCCAAGCTAAGAAGACAGAGAAAGAGTTCTTTGATATAAGACTCCAGAGTTAAATAACATTTAAGAGTGCTGACGACTTCGGGTGGCGGCCATGAAGTGAATGGTCGTACATTTGGTAACTCCCCTCGAGGTGGTTTTTTGGTTCTTTTCCCCGTGCACCGGCGGATGTTTTGGTGGAGGGGGGGGGGGGGAGGTGGCAGCAGCGTGTGGGAAATTAATCTGTGTATTAGACCCGAAGCTGGATCGTTCTAGGCCAAAGTCATTGCCCCTCCGGGGATGTTGTCGACAGTACTTGCTGTGTTTATGGAGGAGAAAGGAGGTGCGGATCGTGGCGGTTTATGCACCCTGGGGGTAAGGATTCTAATTTTTTTCCCCCAGTGTTCAAGGTGTACACAAGGATAGATTTCTTAGTCATGGGTAAGACTCTTCTCCCCAGGGTGAAAAAGGCAGAATATTTGGCAGTGGTTATCTCTGACCATGCTCCGCATTTGGTAGATTTAGTGTTGGAGGTAGGCCAGATGCAGTCATGGGATGGGGGTTTTGTCAGACATGAAGGTTTTGAAAGCCATAAGGAATCTGTAGTTTAATGAGAATGGGATGGTCTCGCCCTCTACACTGTGACATGGAAGGTGGTGATTAGAAGGGAGATCATATCGTATAGAACATACAGTGCAGAAGGAGGCCATTCGGCCCATCGAGTCTGCACCGACCACTTAAGACCTCACTTCCACGCTATCCCCGTAACCCCTTCTAACCTTTTTTGGACACTAAGGGAAATTTACCATGGCCAATCCACCTAACCTGCATGTCTTTGGACTGTGGGAGGAAACCGGAGTACCTGGAGGAAACCCACGCAGACACGGGGAGAACATGCATACTCCACACAGTGTCCCACCGGGGAATCGAACCTGGGACACTGGCGCTGTGAAGTCACAGTGTTATCCACTTGTGCTACCGTGCTGCCCTGTACAAGGTGTACATGGACAGGCAGGCCAAGATGGAGCATTAGAGTTTGTGGATGAGATCCTGGAACTGGACCAGGGGTATGCGATCGACCCAACTCCAGAACTACAGGTATGCAGGAAAAAGCTGAAAATGTAATTTGGTCTGCTGTCTTATGGACAGGACAGTGAGCCAGTTGAGGCATTTAAGGGGGGTGGTGTATGAGTATGGGGAGAAAGGGTAGCACAGTGGCGCAGTGGGTTAGCACTGCGGCCTCATGGTGCCGAGGTCCCAGGTTCGATCCCGGCCCTGGGTCACTGTCCGTGTGGAGTGAGTATGGAGAGAAGGCCAGCCGTCTTTTGGCTCACCAACTAAGGCAGCAGGAGGCTGCTAGGGAGATCATCCAGGTTAAGGATTCGGTGGGTAGGCTGGTTTCCTACCCAGAGAAGGTGAATGGGGCATTTCAAGCCTTTCATGAAAACCTTTATAGATCGAAGCCACCAGAGGATGAGCGGCGAATGGCAGAGTTTTTAAAGTAGGTCTGGAGATTCCCACGGTGGGGGGAGGACCTGCGGGATGAGCGGGAGGCATTGCTGAGATTGGAGAAGGTTCGAATTGCGTTAGGAAAGATGCAAACAAGGCAGGCACCAGGGCCAGTGGAATTCTACAAGAGGTTTTGCAGGTCAGCTGGTTCCATTCTTGCTGGGGATGTTTAATGATTCTCTCCTGGAAACGCTTGGGCAGGCATCCATCTACTGAAAAAGGATAAGGATCCCACAGAATTCGTGTTGTACCGCCTGATTTCATTGCTTAATGTAGACATGAAGTTTTTAGCCAATGATCTTGGTGTCAAGGTTGGAGCCCTGTCTCCCAAAGGTAGTTGGGGAGGACCAGTTGGGACGAAAAATTTTGTCCAATGTGATGTGACTGCTCAATGTGGTTCTCACCCCAGTGGTTGGGCCTGAACCTGAGATAATTGTGTCACAGAGTGCAGGAAAAGCATTTGATAGGGTTGAGTCAAAGTACCACTTTGCAGTTTTGGAAGGGTTTGAGTTGGGCCTTGGGTTTGGGCCATGGGTGCAATTGTTGTACGAGGCACCCTCTACCAACGTTTGTACGAACACCAAAGTTCAATGCACGGGTGTCCTATGTCTCCCCTCTCTTCGCGTTGCCTATTGAGCCACTGGCTATTGTCCTGAGGGCCTCAAATAAGAAGAGAAGGATAGTTAGGAGTGGCGTGGAACACATGGTGTCCTTGTGTGCAGAGGACCTTCTGCTATACGAGGGATCCGGGGCCAGTTATGTTGGAGATAATGAGTATATTGAAGATGTTTGGCTCCTTACAAGTTAAATTTGGGAAGTTTGAGTGTTTTGTGGTCAACACTTTGAGAGAGGAGTGGGATTGAGAATTTGGAGGAAGGTTTAGCAGAAGGATAGACCTTTGGGGGGTGGGGGTCCTTGCACTGCCAAATTTGATGTGCTATTGCTGGGCTGCCTAAGTGGAGAAGGTGTTTGGGTGGAATGGAGACCTGGGGTCTACCTCGGTGCGAATGGAGTCGGGGTCCTGTAGAGGGTCCACTCTGACTGCGTTTTGGCCATTTGCTCTGGCAAAGTATTGGTCAAATCTGGTGGTTGTCCCAACTTTAAAAGTACGGAGGCAACTCAGTCAGCACTTTGAGTTGGGGTCAATGTCAAGGCTGGCCCCCGTTGGTAGGAACCACATGTTCGAGTCTGCAAATTTAGATGCCACATTTGGAGGGTAGAAGGGGAAGGAGAGGGTGAGTGATTTATTTCTGGAGAGGAGGTTTGCCAGCCTGGAGGAGTTGAAAGAGAAAGTTGGGCTTGGATGCGTTTAAGTACCTCGAGTATGAAATTTTGTTCGACGCGCGTTCCTGACATTTCCGGTGGCGCAGCCATCAACCTTACTGGAGAGGACTTTATCCTGTGCGGGGAAGAGCCATGGGGGCTTGGGCTGGGTGGGTTGGCTTACTAGATTATTGTTTTCGTTTTTTCAGTTTGTTGTTTGGATTTTTTGTACTGTTTAACATAAATCAACAAAAAGGTTAATAAAAATACATTATTTTCAAAAAGTTTTGTAATCTCTCTATTTAAATAGAAATTTACTTTTCTATTCTTAACAAAGTGGGGAAGTTATACTCCCATCTGCTAAATTTTTGCATACTCACTGAACCTGTCTCCATCCTTTTGCAGACCTGACCTCCTGATGGGTTACTTTCCAACCTTAGTGTCATTGGCAAATTTAGCTCACATTGGCCCCTTCATCCTGTCATTGATACAGCACTGATCCCTTCCACTAACTACAGCCCATCAATTTTAAATGTCCCATTTATCCCTACTCTCTGCTTCCTGTTAAATGACCCAATATTTTATCAGTGCTAATATGTTAACTCCTACAGCATGTGATCTTGTATTGTGTAGTAACTTTTGATGTGTCCCAATATCAAATTGCTTTTGGAAATCCAAATATACCATATTTACCAGTTCCCCATTATCCACCCAGTATGGTGCTTTGCCAAAAAATTCTAGTAGATTAATTAAGAACAATTTTCTTCAAATAAAATATGTTGGCTCTGCATGATCACAGTGATTTTCTACGTATCCTGCTATAACGTCCTTAATAATCGATTCTGCTATAACCTCCTTAATAATGGATTCTCGCACTTTACCTACAACACTGTTAGGCTAACTGGTCTTTTTTTCCAAAAACTCTTTCATGGGACATGAGCTAGGCCAGCATTCTGTTGCCCATCCCTAGTTGCCCTCATAGAGGTGAGCTGCCTTCTTGAACCACTGCAGTCCATGTTGTTTAGGGATACCCACAGTGATTTTAGGGAGGGAACCCCAGGATTTTGGCTGAGTGACAATGAAGGAACATCGATACAGTTCTAAGTCAGGATGACGGCTTGGAGGGGAACTTCTAGATGATGGTGTTCCCATACATCTGCTGCCTTTGTCCTTCTAAGTGGTAGAGATCACAGGTTTGGAAGGTGCTGTCGAAAAAGCCATGCTGAGGTGCCGCAGTACATCTTACAGAAGGTACAGACTGCTGCCACTGTGCATCAATGGTGAAGTGAGTAGATGTTGAAGGTGGTGGATTAGGCATCAATCAAGCAGGCTGTTGTGTCTTGGATGATGTCAAGCTTCTGGTGTAGAGAGTATTTGATCACAATCCTGATTTATGCCTTGTTGATGGTGGGGGTGATTTAGGGAGTCGGGAGGTGTGGGACTCTGCAAAATTCCACGCCTCTGATCTGCTTTAGTGATCACACTGATCCAGTTCAGTTTCTGGCCAGCGATGGTAATGCAACTGAATGTTAGGGTGAGATGTTTGAACTCTTTCTTGTTGGAGATGATCATTGTCTGGCACTTGTGCAAATGTTACTTGCCACTTACTAGCCAAAACACAAATCTTGTCCAAGTCTTGCTGCATATCGGATGGGCTGCTTTAGTGTCTGAGTTGTCGCAAATGGTGCGGAACATTGTGCAATCACCTGTAAACATCCTCACTTCTGACCTTATGATGGAGGGAAAGTGGGCGGCATGGAGGCGCAGTGGTTAGCACTGCTGCCTCACGCCGCCAAGGACCCGGGTTCGAACCCGGCCCGTGTCAATGTCCGGACGGTGCGGCATCATGCCGCCCACCTCCCCTCCATCAAAGTATCTTTGGAAAGTTATCCAAGTCTCCCACCGTGAAGACAAACACAAAATAAGCGATCAACGCCTCCACCATTTCTTTGTTTTCCATTATCAATTCCTCAGACTTACTTGCTAGAGGATAATACCAGCATTAGCTACTGTTTTATTATTCAAATACTTTAAAAACCCTCAATATCTGTTTTTATATTACTAGCTAGCTTTCTTTTATACTCTGCTTTCTGCATCTTTCTTATCTTCCGAGTCATACTTTGTTGATTCTTAAAATCTGTCCAATCCTATACCTACCACTAATATTTGCAGATTTGTGCCTTGTTTATTTCAGTTTAATACGATCCAAACTCTCTTGGTCTTCAATGATGCATCCTTTTCAAAGATTCTTTTTTTCGTCAATGATTGTCCCTTCCTATCACACTCTGGTACCTAAATTGCTGCCCTGGAATATTATTTTCTTTCCCTTTTCTTTACTATATCTCCTCTCAGCACGGCAGCACAGTGGTTAGCACTGTTGCGTTACGGTGTCAGTGTCGCGGGTTCGATTCCCGCTTGGGTCACTGTCTGTGCGGAGTCTGCACGTTCTCTCTGTGTCTGCGTGGGTTTCCTCCTGGTGCTTCGGTTTCATCCCACAAGTCCCGAAAGACGTGCTGTTAGGTGACTTGGTCATTCTGTATTCTCCCTCAGTGTACCCGAACAGGCGACGGAGTGTGGCGACTAGGGGATTTTCACAGTACTTCAATCCAGTGTTAATGTAAGCCTACTTGTGACAATAATAAAGATAATCTATTATCTTATCTTATTATCTATTATATCATATTTTCCCTTTGCTTCACTATATCTCCTTTCACATGATCCCTTCCTCCTCAATTAAGTTTAAAGCTCTCTTTTTTTTTGCAAAGTGAATTAAATTCAAAATTGAGGAAATTATACCTCACTTGAGAGTCTGGTCAGACCCCTCTACTAAGCTTAGTTTGGGGGGGGGGGGGGGGGGGGGGTTGGGCCTTGAACTGCACATAACACAAGCTCACTAGAATGATACCAGTGCTTGAAGGGTTAAATAATGAGAACAGATTGCATAAACTTGGCTTGCATTTCCTTGAGCTCAGAAGATTGGGGATTTTACCTTATCGAACTAGTTTAAATTGATTAATAGATACAACAGAGTAGATACAGAAAATCTATTTCCTCTGGCAGAAAACTCCAGAACAAGGAGGAATAATTTATAAAGATGGCATTTCGGAGTAAAATCTGTAAACAGTCATTCAAACAAAGGGTAGTGGAAATCTGGAACTTGTGTCCTAAAAAGGCTGTGGATGCTGGACCAATTAAAATTTACACGGTGATACGGAAAGACTTTGGTAAAGAGCAGTCATGATCTCACAATGGCAGTCACCTGCAAGGGGCTGAATGCTCCAACTGCGTTCCTTTGTAGCATATGGAAGATTGTGTAATTTGCTTTTGGGTTAGAAGCAAAGTTAATATGAGTCACACTTGCCACTTGTACTTTAGCATGCTCAATAACTTTTAGAAGATTTGAATTGGAAATTTATATATTTTTAATACATCCTAGTTTTAAAAATCAGAACTAAGCTACTCCATCATATTACCTGCGGTTCTATTTATCCCTTTCAGCTGTTTCTTATTGCTGTAGTCGGAGAACTATGTTCCCTTAACTAAGCCATCCCATGTTTTCCCCTGTTGAAATCAAATAACTTCACTACAGACTCATAGTTCCTGCATCAACCACACCCAATGGCTTCATTTGCATTTAGTAAAGAAAGTGATGTCATAAGAGGGGAAAAACTTAGGCAATCCTTAGCTACAACAGTAAGCAAGATACAGTTTCCTGCTATGGAGTACTGAAATCATAGAGGAGCTTGGCAAGATGATCAAGTACTGTTGATGGAAGGACATCATTAAAACGAGTGTAATTGAATGGAATAAATGATTACAACTGATCTTGAAATGCAAAATATTATCCAATTTCTGCAAATTTAATCCATAATTTCCAAATATTGACTTTCATACTTGAGTTTTAGATCTGTATTCACGTCTCTAGCACAAGTGAATGGGTGAGATCGACCAGTTCTGCCACCCCGAGACTGTAAATGCAAGACCGAGGTCACCAGACCCTTCCAATGATCTGTCAAATTTTCTGTCCTGCCCGCGAGGATTCCCTCAGTGGGAGAGACCGGAACGTCTAACCCACTGAATTTACTGTAATGCACAATTTAATTTGAAGAAAATGCATGGGGATGTATAATGTACTTATGTTGGGTGCAGGTAAAGTAGAAAAATCAGTTACCTTGGACAAAAATTATAAGTCGCAAGCTCCAGCGATAAGGTTCAATGGTAAACTAACTGATTATGAAACAGACACCACTGTTCAACCAGCTGTTAATACTCTGCAGAACTCCATTCTGCAATTCACAATTTCACTTTAGAACTGTAATTGGTTGCTGGGATCAGCTGTCAGGACAGCTGTAGCATACTGGGACAACCTGTCATAGCTGTAAAGTAGCTATGCATAGCTGATTCTTTAAGTATGTTACAGTTTGCACCATAACTAATGTGAACAAGTATAAACCTGTAAACTGGAATGGCAAAAATGAAGTTAGGACAGCTGCTTTAAAGAGATGAAATCTAATGCACAAATCAAATGGTTATGAACAGTTTATACCACATTCAGCATTACACAGTAGCCCAATCTTCCAAAACATCAGTCAAGATACTAAATTGGACAAGTTTGCGATTCACAGATCAAGCAGTATCCATACTCCGAACTTGCACACTGATCTACAGCTCCTAAATGCTGATATGCATAATGCTCAAATACACCCAATAATAAATGTGCAATTCAAACCCCATATTAAAAAAATTGCTAAATAATTCATGCATCTTACAATACAGAATATATTCCTTCTTTTCAATAAATTTAAAGTATCCAATTCTTTTTTTTCTAATTAAGCTACTCTGCACATCTTTTGGGTTGTGGGGAGTGAGACCCATGCAGACACGGGGAGAATGTGCAAACTCCACACGGACGATGACCCGGGGCCGGGATCGAACCCGGTTGCTGGCCCCATGAGACAGCAGTGCTAACCACTGTGACACCATGCCGCCCAACACAAAATATATTTCAAATTTGACATCAACATAGAATGTTGGGATCATTAAGAAAACAGAAATCAAAACATTTACCATATTTACCTGTATCATCATCATCATCTGTTAGATCATCATCCGCCTGTTCAGATTCTGCACCACTGTCATTGCCTTCAACTTTTCCATTCATTTTGCTACAGTTATTGGGCGAGTTGAAAACATTGCCAAGATCTGGATACATAAAAAAGAAAAGTTGTTTGAAATATCAGCCAAATATATCAGGTTTGGAACAGGAAAAGGTTATTCATCTCAAAACTCATTCTTAGATCATACAAAAAAAATGGACCAAACTGCAAATATTGGAAATTTGGGATAATCTTCTTGAATGAGATGTGGGCATTGCTGACTAGGCCAGCATTTATTGCCCATTTCAAACTGCCCTCGAGCCAGCAGGGTCAGCATGGGTGCAGGAAGTGTCTCCAGTTACAGCTCCTGGAAGCTCGGGTTTCGGAGCTGGAGCAGCAGCTGGAGACACTGTGGAGCATCCGCGAGTCGGAGAGCATCGTAGATAGCACGTGGTGAGCTCCCTTCTTGAACTTCAGCAATTCATGTATATACAATAAATGCCACCTGCCATACCTTTGGTTATCCACTCAATTGCTCAAGTTTTCTGGAACTGTATTAACCTTCACTGGCCCTTGCCCGAGTTACGAGTTATGGATTCAAGCCACAGGACTAACACATAAATAACGTCTGACAGTTCGAAGGGTGTTGCATTGTTGAATGCAATGTTAAAATCAAGGCCATGTCTGCTCTCCCAGATGGATACGAAATGTCCCACAGCACTATTTGAAGAAGTTACATTTATCCTGGGTAATATTTATCAAACATCACCAAAAAAGATCAGGTTATTTTGTTTCATTGCTGCTTCTGTGCAAATTTTCTGCTATATTCCCCAACATTACAACAGTTCACTTCAAAACTTCAGAAAATGCTTTACTAGCTGTAAAATGCTTTGAGATGTCCTACGGTTGTGAAGTGTGCTCAACAATGCAACTACAATTTCTACTTGTCAGTTGGCTGCATAACATATATGCAAATTTCATGACATTAGAATTATGGCTGAAAAGAGAGGCAGGTTGCCAAAGCTTTTAGCCTTTTATTCAACAGGTCCCTGTGCATGAACGTACGTCACTTCTGGGAAACAGAAATGAATGACATTAGGAGCTTGACTAATTATTTTAACATGATTGTTAGCGTAGCTATTCGCACACTCAGGATTGTTCAGTTTTGTTTTGGAATTTGTAAGCACGGGCTGGTTGAGTACAGTCTGTGCAAGGCTTCAGCAGCATATTGCTCATGGTTTGATGCAGATGCTTTGAAGCAGCAGGATGAAGCTAATTAAATAGTATACAGGAGATTGGATATAATCCGACACAAAAACATCTTTCTAAAGTTTAATTTCAAAAGTTTAATTTAAAGGAATAAATCATGGCAGGACAGCTCCAAGGCATGGTCTGCTCCTCTTGCTCCATGTGGCAGGCTGGGGACAGTTCCAGTCCCCAGGGTCAGCATGGGTGCAGGAAGTGTCTACAGTTACAGCTCCTGGAAGCTTGAGTTTTGGAGCTGGAGCAGCGGCTGGAGACACTGTGGAGCATCCGCAAGTCGGAGAGCATCGTGGATCGCACGTATAGAGAGGTGGTCACACCGCAGGCTCAGACTCCGCAGGCAGGAAGGGAATGAGTGACCACCAGACAGAGCAAGAGAGCGAGGCAGGTAATGCAGGAATCTCCTGTGGCCATTCCCCTGCAGAACAGATATACCGCTTTGGATACTGTTGAGGGGAATGGCCTCAGGGGAAAACAGCAACAGCCAAACTCGTAGCACCATGGTTGGTTCTGCTACAGAGGGGAGGGGGTGATAAGTGCGACAGTGCTATAGTTATAGGGGATTCAATTGTAAGCGGAATAGACAGGCGTTTCTGTGGCCGCAAACGAGACTCCAGGATGGTATGTTGCCTCCCTGGTGCTAGGGTCAAGGATGTCTCGGAGCGGAGTGGATAACAAAACATTCTGGAGGGAGAGGGTGAACAGCCAGTAGTCGTGGTACACATCGGTACAAACGACATTGGTAAAAAAAAAAGGGATGAGGTCCTAAAAGCAGAACACAGGGAGCTAGGAAGGAAGTTAAGAAATCGGGGACCTCGAAGGTAGTGATCCCAGGATTACTAACGGTGCCGTGTGCTTGTCAGAGTAGAAATGACAGGATATATAGGATGAATACGTGGCTGAAGGGATGGTGTCAGGAGGAGGGTTTCAGATTCCTGGGGCATTGGGACCGGTTACACCCGGGCAGGACTGGAACTGATGTCCTAGGGGGGTTATTTGCTAGAGCGGTTGGGGAGTGTTTAAACTAATGTGACAGGGGGATGGGAAGCAATGCAGGAAGTCGGAAGGTAGTAAA